>NC_136493.1:9756887-9861887 GCF_053919585.1 Euprymna scolopes
ACATGAACCAATAGTTATTAAGCTACGCATGCATATTCGTAATGCTGTCGTTCGACATTCACCTCAGAAATTCCATTTTTTTTTTTAATTTTCACATTTTGCATCGATTTTCCCCGGCAAAAACCGAAATGTAAAGTTTCGCATAGGTTCGAATACCCTATATATGAAGTTTTATGTCTGTAGACTAAAAACTGACAGGAGTTGGGTAGGCGATTTTTAAAAAACAAATATATATAGGCACACGTAAATATATATAAAAAGAGGTTTGTGTCTACTATAAACTTTTTCTGCAAATATTATGCAAGTATAAATCATGTAGAATATCTGCATGAATATAATTACACGTAATAGTTAAGTAAAGATGATCATCCCATAAGAAAACCAAAAAAACTGATAGGGAATTAATGAAAATGAATGTTTAAAAGGAATATGCAAATTAGCTAGATCTTTTGCAGATGAATGAAATTCATGTGCTCATATATAAGAAAATTGTATCATCTTTTTAAATAAATAGAAAGAAGTTTTTTTTAATATGGAGATCAATCCCCCCCCCCCACCTCAAAAAAAAAGTTATGGTAGTATAGATGAGTTTGCTCCATGTCGCCATTTTGAAAACAATGTCAAGAAACAACTGAAGATAACTCAAACAATTCAAACAAATTTTAACTACTCGCTTAAAAATGACTTTCTTAATAAAATAAAGCTACTTGGTCAATTTACGTGATATTTGGAATATGATATTTTTGTTCCATGATAGTACGCATATCATGCATTTTGTTTATTTAGTTTCGTTTTTTAATATCGGAGGAATTCTCATTTTTTAATTTTTTTATTTTTACTTGAAAGGTCACCACTTATCAAGGTCTGGAGGTCACTCTAGGACAAGGGTTAAGTGTTAGGTAGATGATGAGACATGATCAGTTACGGTGGAACTTGAGTAGGGCTAAATTATTTAAGAGAATAACTCAATAGGGATTTATTCACATTGGATTTGAAAATGATTATGTTATAGTCAGCCGGGAAGTAAACACAATATTGCGTTCCACAAACGGACAGTTTTATGAAAGAAACTCTGCTAATAGAATTTTCGTTTAGTTTTAGGCACAGATAAAGTGTGAGGGAAGTTGATGGTAGTTGTTACAGCTAGACGAGTATTTATTGCAAACATTTTACAGGGAGTGACCATAAATGATTACTAGATCATGTTGTCTGAAGATATCGGCTTCCTGAGCTAAAATGCACCAAAACATTTTGCTTTGCAAAACTCAATCATGTTCTGCAAAGTAAAAAACAAACGCAACAAATTTCCACTACAAAAGACCCAAACCAAACTCCATGAATAAATATTTGAAAATATGGACAAATTGAAGCATAAAGACAGTTTTCAAAATAACTGGATCGTGCATAAAATAATCCAAAAAGAGTTGATATGCCTCCCCCCCTCCCCCCCAAAAAACCCATCTTTATAAGAGAACATAAAACAGGATACAAAACTGTTCTGTTCAGAGAATTACTTTTATCTGTATTGGGACAAGTATTCTAGTATTTCTATACATGAAACTGTGTTTCGTTACAATAACGTTTGGTCAAAAACTTACGATGAGAGAAACTGTGATTGGTCCTTGGATTATCCATTGGAGTTCACTGCTCCCTGTCCAACATCTGCAAAGAAAAGTTTGGTTTCATTAAGAAGCAATACCACAATGACAATTTAATGGCAAAACGAAATAACCAAACGACAGCTTGCATTACATCAGAGTTGCTCGTCAGACAAAACGTAAATATCATTACTGTCGTTGCTTGCATCAAATATTTACATTTCATCGATAGTTAAATAAAAATGATATAAACAAATGTTTGCCGCCATTAACCTTTGTCATTTATGCAGAGCATAAAATAAATATACTTACATTATATACATTTGTAAAATGTGGAGTTATATATATATATATATATATATATATATATATATATATATATATATACATGACGATGTCTCCGTTCAGTCTCGAAAGACAAAGGACACCTCTCCTGAATCAGCACTGTTTGAGTCCAGTGGCGAGGAGAAGTCCAGGACGACTGGAAACAATGCCGAGATAAGTGGAAAGCACATACAGCACCTGGAAGTCCGAAATGTTCACCCCGGTGTGTCAACATGATTATGCCGTATATATATATATATATATATATATATATATATATATATATATATATATATATATATATATATAAGGGGGGGTCACTAACAATGTGTATTTTTTAACATTATTTTATTATTCCGTGTTTTGGTTTTTCATTGAAAATTATGTTTAGATCAATGTAATAATGTTTTTAAATTATTGAAATCGTTTTTTTTATACCCTTTTCTTGGCCTTTTGGCCAAGATCAATGCCGGACTTGTCATCGAGACACTGAGAGGCTGGCTTTCCTGGGCCACTATATGCAAGATGACCAACCGTGGCACCCCGTGGATACTGCCACCTTCCCCGATCTCATTCTTGACCCTTCTATCAAGAGCCGTCGCAGGCCGCGGGGAGAATCTGCCTACATGAAAGAGTGCCGAGCTGCGCTAAAACGACTACCAAGATCCAGTGACCTTGTGACTGCTACCCGTAGGGAACTCCACAGGGATCTAGTGAAGGGGGCTGCCAATGACCCGCTATGCTCGCATTTGGGTTGGCAGCAGAGTGAGATCCGCTCCGCGTGGAGCTGGGCGCCAGATTCGAGTCATCTGAACAATTCGGAGTTTTCTCTGACCTGGCGATTGGCCCGAAATGCACTTCCACTCAACAGCGTACAATGCAGTTCCGGGTTTCTGGAGTTGCTTGATTGTCCCCGTTGTGGGACAACAGCCGTAGAAACGACTGATCATGCTTTCTTCGATTGCCGCAAACTCCGGCGGTACTGGTCGTATATCAGTGAGGTGACGGCTTGCATCGATCCTGAGCATCCTTGCCCAATTACCGTATCTAATGTCGTGGACAATGTGAGGCTACCGTGGGACCGGGAAAGACAAATGGTCTACGTTACAATCCTGGCCGTGGCAAGAATGGTGATTTTGCCGGGGGGTGGGGTGTTGTCTTTTTCTGATCAGGATCTGATCGCTTTCTTTAAACACCAGCTACGGGTGAAGATCAGATGTGATAGAAGAAGGCTGCATCGTGCGGCATTTGACAGAAGATAGATACATGTAGCAAGTCTGTGTGTACGAAGAGGAGCCAAATTTGAATACATGTTCCCCGCCTAGGTGTGGAACGCGCAGTTCTGTAAAGTAAAATTTAACAAATAGCCTCTCAGCTAGTTGAGTGTGTGTTCCATCCCTCCCTGATTAGGAAGTCTCCAAGATCCCCAACCCCTCCTTCTTGCAATTTTTGTTTTCACTCCCTCCTCTAAATTTCACTCATCTTGGAGAGAAAGAAAACTAGAAAACTAACCCCCATTCCTTACCCACAAAATTTTCTTTTCTCCATTCACCCCCATCTAGAGGGCATCTCCACTTAGAGACTGACCCGCAGAAGCCAGGTTCCTTTTACAAACCTAGTGGAACGGGCAGTCTATCAACTAGACGGGGTTGAGAGGGTCCTACTAATCACCCCCCCTTTTTTTTTTATTCCCCGCCCTCGATACAAATGAATTATTGTACCATTTTTATTGTTATCTTTTTTTGTTTTTACACGTCAATAAAAAATGTTTTAAAAATTGGGAGTAAAGTAGGATGTCCCCCAGCATGAAAGGGTGAATGCGGTATTATGGTGAAAGATGCTAGCTGGGAGAAACTTTTGATTTTGTTTAGTTCTGGAGTGACAAGGATGACCAACGACACCCACAATCCCCCGCTTTTGAGTGTCCATGTGCCTAAGTTTTTTGTTCATTGTTGATTTTCAATGTATTTTTAACATGAATAAAGGATTTAATATCTCAAAGTGTAGTATCTGTTCCGGCAGATACTGCAAGCAATGACCATATGTGGGGGGGGGGCAACTCCACATATAAGACCTTGGTCAATATAGGGGCAACACTTCATACCAATTGTCAATATCCAGCTCCCCTACTCCTTGGGGAGCTGGTCCCCATTTCCCCTTCACTCCTCACTTCAAAAATTGGCCTTGTGCCTAATTTGCTCGGTGGGGGAGCAAATAAATACCAACCCCACATATAAGACCTTGGTCAATGTAGGAGCAACCCTTCATACCAATTGTCACTTTTCAGCTCCCCTACTCCCCGGGGAGTTGGTCCCCATTTCACCTTCACTCCTCACATTAAAAATCGAACTTGTGCCTAATTTGCTCGGTGGGGGAGCAAATAAATACCCCTTTTCTTGGCCTTTTGTCCAAGATCAAAGTGTAGTATCTGTTCTCTCAGTTACGAAACTTGACCCACCACCAAGCTTTCGGGCTAGGTTAAGGTGCTTTTTCATACTAACTTTTGTTAGCAAGGACCGACCCCCTCCTTTGGGGAGTCAGGACCTAAAGGACCGACTCCACATTTGTGGGAGCTTGGACCCGAAAACCGATCCCCTCTTTTGGGAGACTGGAATCTCGGGACCAACACCACTATCGCTGGTAGTTGAGACCTTCTTTTTTCATTTTTTCTTTTTTGCATGTTTTTCTTCGTTTCGGTCTTACTTCTCGAGACTGGGATGGTCTACTTTCTCACCACTTAATTGCCTGAGCAGCACTCTGACCTGCCAGGCCCAAACTTTGTCTATTTTCGCTGCTCTCCCAGTGGATCGAGCAGACAGGGTTCTCTTTCTCGCTTCCGTTGGGGTAGTTAGTGGGTAGGGTGACGTGGGGTAGGGCGGGTGTTTCGTTTTTGCTCCCCTCTGTGGGCAGAAATGTCTATCCCCTCTCTTTCTTAATTGCGACGTGGCACTCTGACCCGCTAGCACCCACTGCGTCTTTCTTCTCTGCTCTCCCCCCTTGCGGGGGGATTTGAGCTGCTAACCCGACATCCCCGTGAGGGGAGGTCAAAAACACTAATTTCTTCTGAGTCTGCTCCTCCTCCTCCACCCCCTCCATTCCCCTGGGTTTTCTTTTCTCCCCGCGACACTTTGGTCCGCGGCAGCGGCCGGTGCAGTTTTTCCACACGATGCCGGGGAAAAAGCGCATACCACCGCAGATGCGCAACATCGTCCCACTAGAGTACTCCCCATCGGAAGGAGCACCCACCACGAACGATGTAGATGAGGAGAAGGCCAGGGTAGGGCCGCAGCCCGCAGCGACCCAGGCAGGTCCAACATCAGGAGGGCAACCAAACCAGCCCCCTGCTCCCCACGAGGACCACTCCCCAGACCGGGGAGTAAAAGTAGCGGCTGACGAGGGAACGAGGTGCGATCGGGGTGGTACACATCCTGCGACACCCCTTCCACCTCAATCCTCGTCGGTCGGAGATAATACTCCCACCCGGGCTCCCCAAGAGGATCATCCCCAGATGGAAGCTTCCATGCCTGCGGCGGATGAGGGAACGAGGTACCACTCAAGTGACCCACAACTAGTGGCACCCTCTGAACCTCAATCCTCATTTGCCGATGGCAACCAAGTCACCCTAGCGCCCCAAGAGGGCAACCCTAAGAAGAAAAAGAGGACGAAGAACGAGGAGACAGCAAAAGCAGCTGGAAAACCACAGCCAGTTGCAATCACAGCTCCGCAGATGCTAGCCACCTCAAGCGACCCGCCGACCCCCCCGGAGAGGATCCCCCATCCGCGGAAGAGGAGGAGGAGGAAAGCGGAGTCACTATGAGAACCAGGAAGTTAATACAAGAAATGTTAGCTTCCCTTAAAACTCTCAGAGGGGAAGTGAACGACCCGCACCCAAAGACAACGCTCCAGAAGGAAAGCAGAACTGGAAGAAGTGGTGCCTCATCACCAACTGGAGGAGCTCCAACTCCAGATAATGAATCATCCAAGGAGAAAACTTCCGCGGATCATCCTCCCAAAGATGACTCTGCAACGAAGAAGAAGAGAGGCGGCTAGGGAACGGGACAAAGCCAGGAAGCAACGTTTGACGCTGACTGGCCGACTCTGACCCCCAACAAGGCCAAAACTACGCCTCAAACTCAACCACAGGCAGAGCCAGCAGCTCCACGTCCAGGGCCATCCAACTCACCACAAGAGCTGGAAACAGCGTGGGGCCCAAAACCGCAGCAAGACCAACTGACTCCGGAAGGTTACAGAGAGCTCTTTAACTCCACCTACAAGGACTACACGGTGGACAACATCGTCAAACCCTTCCCAGGTCAAATCGAGAAGTTGGAGAAAAGAGTTCTCTCCCTGACCGCATCTGACCTAAAGACCAGGAGCCTGACAGGAGTCGACAAGGACAGCATGGTGGCACTCCTCCTGGAGCTTAACATTCCAGCCAGTTACATTTGCAGGAGGAGCTATGCCACATGGGACGTGCTGCTCCCCAGCCCAGAAGATGCGATAAGGCTGGCAAAAACCGACCACCGGGGGAAAAGGATTAGACTCCAATCAGAGTACCTCAATAAGAGGAGAACAAACGTCACCGTGCTGAACGTCCCGGTTTTCATGGGAGCCCGGTAGGTCAGGGCTATACTAAGCCAGTATGGAGACGTGGAATCCGTCACGCCGGTCCGTGGTCAACGGAATGTGATGACCGGAGATCATAAGGTCAAGATGGTCCTGGACAAAACCGAATTCCATAAAATCCCTGCGATGTTGAAATTCGATGAGTGGACGATGACCATTATCGTGGAGGGCAGGAGGCCCCAATGTTGGCACTGCCAAAAACAAGGGCACATGGCTAAGGACTGCCCTAAAAGACTCCCTGCCACAGCCACTCACAAATCACAAGGGATGGCCCCTACCAAAGAACCAACCCAAACCCCGGCTGCAGCCCCATCAACAACTGCTACTACAGCTGAACCGGGTCAAGCAGCAGAGGCTGGTTGGTCGACGGTCACCCAGAAGGGCAGACACCCCAAAGGCATGCCCAAGCAAACAGTGACCCAAGACCAGCCAGAGCAAACTCCCATGGACATTCCGGCGCCCTCTTACTCGAACAAGAGGAAACTTCAAGACTCGGAGGAAGAGAATGCGTCGGAAGAAGAGACAGCAGCATCAGTAGTAGTGCAATCAACAGAAGCAGCAGAGACGGCAGAGAAGAGTACAAAGAGGAGAAAGAGTAGGAAGACAAAAGGAAGCAACCCCACCCCGAAATTCAATGTTTCAAATTCCGAGGCCGATCTCCCTTCGACCCCAACCCCCAAACAGCCAGAGCAACAACCCCCCTCCATCCCCAAACCCCCAAGGACTCTAGCACGTAACCCATCCCCAGAAAGAACAAATGACGCCCCCAAAAAAGCAACATCTCCAGCACCAAACACGCCCACACCAGACACGCCAACCCCCACTTCCTCCTCCCCTACTCCTCCTCCCCCCGATAAAGAGAAACCAACCCCAACCACAACTGTCCGCACAGAGCGGACAAAAAGACTCCCCTTCCTTCCAGGAGGAAGGATATGTGAGACGGGCTCTCTGCAGGCAACACCAGAGCTGAAAGGCCAGCAGAAGGTCCGTTACAACCAACTAAGAAACTTTACATATGTCGGCGGGGACAATATTACTGATCCCACTAACTTCAAGGACGCTCCCTTGTTGACCACATTTTTTAGGGTCAACAAGGATTCCAGGACAGAGGCTCTCTGGGCCATGATAGACGCCGCGAAGGATGCAATCCTGGGCCAGCAGCTGGTGGACACGGAACATCCTTCGCTGAACAATTTATTTTACAAATGTGAGGGCAGAGTCCCTGTTTACATCCATCCCTCCTTTTACAGGGCACTAAAACTAACCTTTCCCCTGGACGTGGGAGGCGTGGCCAAGAATGGATTACCCTCAGCTGACTTACTAACCGGAAGCCTTGGACAAGCCTGCCGCATCCTCACCCCCGAGGATTTCAGGCCCGTGTGTGACACTGAATAAGGTAGGTGACCATGGCTTTAAACTTGGCTACTTATAATGTGAGGGGCCTCAGATGTCGAAGCAAGGCCGCGCACGTGCTGAGAGATCTGATGTCCCTCAAGGTAGATATTGCCGCTATACAGGAGACCCACTTTATTTGTGATGGGGATTGTCAGGTGCTGGTGAACGATTACGATGTTTACTCAGCATATGGCAATACCTATAGTCGTGGAATCTCCTTGCTAGTAAATCGCACCCTATCAGCGTCGGTGAATGTTGTTCACGCGGACGAGGGCGGGCGGGCGATTGTCGTCGATGTTGCCGTTAATAGCAGTGTGTTTCGGATAGTCGCAGTTTATGCGCCCAACTCCGCTGTGGAGAGGGCTTCCTTCTTTCGACGGGTGGAGGGCTTTGTAGATGATACAGAGAGGGTAGTCTTAATGGGTGATTGGAATGCCATCCTTGATCCCAGGATAGATAAGGTCGGGGGGACTAGCGGGTCGGTGTGGTGTGACAGCAGTCTGTCTGACCTGATGGCTTCGTGCGACCTGGTTGACAGATTTCGCCTGGATCACCCGGGGCGGGAGATGTGGACGTAGCATCCCAATACGCCTTCCTATCCAAGTACTTACTTGGATCGGATGTTAGTTAGAAGAGGCGATGTAGATTTCCTATCTTGCCCCACTATCCACTTTTTAGGACACTCGGACCATAAACTAGTTATGGCCCATCTGAACTTGAGCCCTAGGCCTAGACTGGCCGGATACTGGAAGTTCAACAGCACCTTGTTGGAGCTGGAGGACTACCGGTTGAAGGTTACAGAGATAATCCAACGGGCATTAGTGGGGGCGGTTACCGGGAGTAAGTGGTGGGTTAGTCTCAAGGCTAAGATTAGACGTTCTCGGTCCAGTACAGCCAACGCCTCGCACTAGATAAGGCTAAGGCCAAGAAGTGTACAGAGAATAGGCTGACCCAGGCATTGGAGGGTGGGGACCCCCTAGAGATAGCACTAGTTAAACAAAACCTCAGCCGCTTGGCTAGCGAGCGGTACGAGGGCCAGATAGTTAGGGCTAGGCTAATGAAAGTCTCGAACGAGGCTGTTAATGTTGACGCTGTTGAGCGTAAGGCTGCTCTAAGGCGCGGCTTGGACGGGTACATTCGAAAGGTAAACGACCTGGAAGGGCACGCCCTCGTGTCGACGCGGGAGATTTGCGAGGGGTTTCGGAAGCATCTATCGGAGTGCTTCACCCAACTACCCAGACTCAGGGTCGAAGAGTTTGGCAGCTATTTGGCCGACTCGCCCCGCCTCATGGCGGCTCGAGTGGCTAGCTGTGATGGGCTTGTCGCGGAACATGAGATCATTACTGCGTTGAAGCAGGTCGGCTGCAACAAGTCCCTGGGGCTTGATGGTCTACCCTACGAATTCTACTTGAGGCTGTCGCCCATGTTGATCCCTATTCTGAAGGATATGTTCAACCATTGGTTTGTTCAGGGCTCCATCCCCGGGCAAGTGACCAAGGGAGTGATCACATTGCTGAGGAAAGGTCAACGGCATGGTGGGGAAGAAGATTTAGACGACTTCAGGCCCTTGACTCTGCTAAACACAGAGTTAAAGATTTTGGCCAAGGTTCTTGCGAATCGGTTGCAGGTTGTCATCACTGACTTGATCGAACCAGACCAGAGCTATGCTGTGAAGGGGAGATCGATTCAGGACAATCTTCATCTGATACGCACGATCATAGAGGGGACAGAAGACGATGCCGAGGCCGCGCTGATCAGTTTGGATCAGTCCAAGGCTTTCGATAGGGTGGACCATAGGTTCCTGGGATCTGTGCTGGAGGCCGCTGGATTTAATCCGGACTTCCGCAAGTGGATCTCTGTACTGTATGACAGGCCGACGGTAGCGGTGCAGATCAACGGTAAGCTGTCGGAGTCTTTTGCCGTCTCCCGGTCGGTGCGACAGGGTTGTCCGCTGTTGCCTCTCTTGTACATCCTGGCGTTGGAACCCCTCCTTCGCAAGTTAAGGGACGAGGCAACTACACCCGTCCTGCGTGGGATAGCTCTCCCTGGAGGCACACGAGCCAGGGTTTCCGCGTTCGCCGATGACGTCACCGTGTTCGTGTCTTGCCCCACGGACATTCAAGTGGTCACCGAGGCGCTCGCTCGATATGAAGAAGTTACGGGGACCGTCTTCAATCGCAGTAAGTCGGTGGGTCTGCGGTTGGGTGCCTGGACCAGAGTAAATTCGCTTCCGGGCATCTTCAGTTGGACCGACGGCCCGGTCCGGATCCTTGGTGTGTGGTTCGGACCGGGTCTCCAGCTGAAGAAAAACTGGTCGGAAGTAGAGGCCAAGGTCGAATCCTCTGTTAAGACTTGGGTTCGAAGGAAATTGTCCTTGAAGGGTCGGGCGGAGGCGTGTGCTACATATGTCTTTCCGCTCATCCTTTACCGTCTGTCTGTACTTCCCCTCCCTGCAAAATGACGAATCAGCTTACAGGAGCACCTCGACACACTCTTGTGGAACGAGGGTAAGCATTATGTTTGCAGAGAGGTCTGTGTTCGAAATCCGAGTGAGGGAGGCTTGGGATTGCCCGATCTCCTGTGTCACAAGCATGCAGAGAGGTTGCCCTTCCTGAGCCGTTCATTGTACATAGACGTTCCATGGGTCACTGCGGTTGAAAGCTCGTTTTCCAATCTCACACCTGACCCCTCGGTCGAAGCACGGCGGAGACCGAGGGTGGAACAAACATTCTACGCCGAATGCCGGTCCGCACTTAGAGCGTTGCCGGGGACCAGTGTCCTCTAACAGTCTGGGAACAGGCTTTATCGGGAGCTAGTGGGGCGTAGCAAAAAGGAACCGCTAGTGAAACGGACGGGGATGGCGTTGGAGGAGGTCCGCTCCCAGTGGAGTTGGGCGCCGGGACGGGACTTTTTTACAAATTCGGAATTTTCCCTTACCTGGCGACTTGTCCGGAACGCACTGCCCCTCCTTGAGGAACTCAACCTTTACAATGAAGAAACCCGGGTCTACTGCCTGCGCTACGACGAAGACATGAGAGAAACTGTCGGTCATGCCTTTTTCCGCTGTAGCAGGCTCAAGACCCTTCTAGGGTACGTCAACGAGGTAACGGCTCGCATCGATGCCAAGCGCTGGCTTGAACTCGACGAATCATATTTTGTGGAGAACATTGATCTGCCGCTGCCTAGGGAGAAAAGAACGGTTTTTCTAGCGATACTAGCAGTAGCGAGGATGGTCATATGGATCACACGCCTCCAGCGAGTCCGCGAAGGGATATCTGTTCCGGATCGGGATCTGATAGTCTACTTTAAGCATCTGCTTAAAGTAAAGATCAGATGCGATTGGAAGAGGTTGCCTCGAGTGGCCTTTGACAAGAGGTGGGTGCATGACGCTAGCTTGTGCATCCGACGAGGCGCCAAGTTTGAATTCGTGTTACCACCATAGGCATGGCACATGCGGTACTGGGTCCTATGGAGCCCATCCCGCTAGGTTAGACAAATAAAAAGTAAAGAGACTCTTGACTGGTGGTACAAATGAGATCCTGTCCCTCGATTTTTTGTTTATTTTTTGGCACTAGAGAACCTTCCGAGGCAACCCTACCACTACCCCCCTCCATCTTTTTGTTTTATCATCCCCTGATCAACCCCTACTCGAAGGTCGCCACCTAATATATTCCCCCCTTTTGTTTTTAACAATCTATTTATTTTACTCCCAACACCCGATATGAAGTCTTCCCAATCCCCATTAGGGATCTCCCCGCTTGTTTTCGGTGCCCCGGAAAACAGTAGTCGATCTAACTACTTAGATTAGCTTAGGGAGGGACCTTACTAACAATGCACTAGGCAAATTTATTTTCTGTACATTTTTCCTATATTTCCCACTCCCCAACACGAACTATTTTTCTTCCAAATTCAAGAACTTTTTATTTTTGTCCAATGAATTGAACTTTTTTCACACACACACACACACACATTTTAATATATAAAAAAAAAAAAAAAAAAATGCGCAGAGTCGCAAATCTGATAGGCCCTAAACTGGCATCAAAACTTCAGCCTCTGTCCCATCGTCGAAACGTTGCATCCCTCTGCCTGTTCTACAAGTATTATAATGGTGAATGCTCTGAAGAACTGCAAGCACTTGTGCCCCCACGACGTGAACACCCTCGACAGACCCGACAAGCTGCAAAATCCCACCCCCACACTGTAGAGATCCCTAGATGTAAAAGATCCTTCTACTCCAGTAGTTTCTTCCCCAGAACTGCTAGACTTTGGAATTCCATTCCGGGTCACTGCTTCCCCAACTGTACTGACATGCATAAGTTCAAGTGCAACGTGAACCAACATCTCGCTGCCCTAATCCCTACATAGTACCCCAGTAGATGTTTCCCCTGATAGTAGCCCCCTACACCAAAGTGGCAATGTGCCTTGTTTGGGGTGAAAATGTAATAAAAAAAAAAAAAAAAAAAAAAAAAAAAAAAAAAAAAAAAAAAAAAAAAAAACACACACACACACACACACACACACACACACACACACACACACACACACACACACACACACACACACACACACACACACACACACACACACACACACACACACACACACACACACACACACACACACACACACACACACACACACACACACACACACACACACACACACACACACACACACACACACACACACACACACACACACACACACACACACACACACACACACACACACACACACACACACACAGAGAGAAATTGTATATATATATATCCTTTTGGTAAAAACGCTGGGGTTTTCATTAGTTAGCTTTAGATTCCACAGAGTGAATGACGTATTGTGGTAAATGTTGCCAGTCAAGAGTAAAGTCGCCACAGACGCCATTCTCACTTTAGTTACAAAGACCCTGCAACACTCCCCTCCCCAGATCTTATAGGGCTTTGTGCCTAAATTTGTTTTGTCTCTTGGAGAATTTACTTTTTTTAAATGTTTTAATTTTATATTGGAATTTTTTTTAATTGTAATTTTTTCTTTAAACAAAATAAATTAAATATAAAGATCAAAGTGTAGTATCTGTTCTTACTACATGCTGTACTTATTGTGATATAAAGTAGGGGATCACTTTTCTGTATTAATTTAATGTAAAATGATCACCAACTTTACAATCAGTCAGTCTCAAAGCAATTCAAGTCATTCTCCAGATCATTCAAGTTGTTTTTGAAGGATTCCAGTTATTTTTTAAGCATTCAAGTCATTCTTAAGGTCATTCAATTCATCCTTAAGTTCATTAAAGTCATTCTAAGTCATTTACTTTTTATTTATTTAAGTCATTTCAGCACATTTTTCGGTCATTTTAGTTTATCTTTAAGAATTTTATGTCAATCCTACATTCACGAATTCATTCATTACACGAGAGCACGCGACTAATGGCTATAGGCCTTTTTTTAAAAATTATACTTTGGGTGGGGAGAAAAAAAATTCTAGGAAAGGTTAGATTTACAAGTGCTCTGGAGGCCTCCTTAAATACTATGACTATTGGGCAAGTGGTATACGTTAGTCAGTCCAAGGCGCCCAATATGATTAATATTGACCAACAAATATTTTCAGAAAGTTTTAGTAAAGTGGTGAAAGGAGAAAAACAGATAGCAAGTCAGACAATCACCTCTGATTTATTCCGCTACTCGAAATGAATTCGAAAATACATCCTCCACTTTATGAAAAATCAATGGTGAATGTTTTTTTTCTTCTTTTCAGTCATCAGAAATGGTAATAATAATTCATGTATGAAATATTAAATTACTAATGGAATTCTGTAATTATACTAGCAGACCTCACGGCATTGCCCGGTTATAAAATATGCTTAAATATGATATTTTGATTAATGCAGATTTCGTATTTTTTATTATATTATACTGGATCCAATATATAGTAATGATTTAAAAAGTTAAAATAAAAATGACTCGTGTGCCACCACCGAGAATCAGAACCAAAACATTTAGCTTATGATTTATTTTTGCCTTTGACATTAATGACTGAGCTATGAAGACATGGTTGCTGCAAGTCTAAAAATTGAAACAGAAACCAATAGCTATTACGTTATGCATGCATATTCCTAATGCCGTTGTTCGAAATTCACCTGGCAAATTCAATTTTTTTAATTTTCACACTTTTACACCGATTTTCCCGGCTAAATCACAAATATAAGGTGTTGCAAAGGTTCGAATACCCTATATATTAAGTTTCATGTCTGTAGACCAAAAACTCTAGGAGGAGTTTGGTAGGCAAAATTTTTTAAACAAATATATATATACGCATACATGAGTATACGTAGAAAGAGGTTTGTGTTTACTATAACCTTTTTACGCAAATATTACACAAATATAAATCATGTAGAATATCTGCATGAAACTAATCACACGTAATAGTTAACTAACGATGATCATCCCATAAGAAAACTGAAAAAAAACTTATAGGGAATTAATTAAGATGAATGTTTAAAAGAATATGCAAATTAGCTAGATCTTGTGCTAGTGAACGCAATTCCATGAACAATGTATAACAATGCCGTATTTTCTTTTTAAATAAATAGGAAAAAAGGATTAACTTTTTTCTTTCTTGGTCTTTGAGCCAAAATCAAAATTTTGGCCAAACTCCTATCGGCAAATTGATCGAACCAGAGTAGAACCATACGGTGAAGTAGAGATTGATTCAAAACAACTTGCACCTGAGCCGTACGATTTTAGAGGGAGGGATAAAAGATGACACAGAAGCCGCACTGATCAATTTAGATCAGTCCAAAGCTTTCAATAGGATCGATCATCACTTCTTGGCATTTGTTCTAAAAGCCGCTGGATTCCAACCTGGCTTCCTCAAATCGATCTCCATACTGTACTGCACATCAACGGCAGTAGTACAGGTAAATGGAAAGCGTTCGGAATCCTTTGCTATCTCCTGGTCCATGCGTCAGGGCTGTCTGCTCTCTCCCTTGCTTTATGTCCTTGTGTTGGAGTCGCTACTTTGCAAACTGAAGCAGGAGGAGGCAAGTCCAGTCCTGCACAGGATTGCTCTGCCTGGCGGATCGAGAGCTAGAGTTTCTGCATTTGGCGATGACATCACCATCTTTGGATCGAGCTTCCGAGACATCAAGACAGTGACAGAGGTGCTCACATGGTAGGTACGAAAAGTCTACAGGCGCCAAAATCAACTGCAGCAAGTCAACCGGTCTGCAGTTGGGAGCCTACAGAGGCGCCGACTCTCTTCCCACTCCCTTCAGCTGGACCGACGGTTCTCTTCAAATCCTCAGCATGTGGTTTGGACTGGACCTCCAGCTGACAAAGAATTGGTCGGAGGTAAAGTCAAAGGTTAAAGCCGCAGCCGACTCGTTGGTTCGAAGGAAACTATCCTTGAAGGGCAGGGCAGATATATGTGCTACCTACGTCTTTCCACTCATCCTTTGCTGACTGGCAGTACTTCCCCAGCATAAGAACTATCTAAAATTCCTGCAGAGCAAGTTTCCCTCGCTTCTTTGGGACAAAGGAAACATTTGGGTGCGTAGACAGGTCTGTGTTCAATGTCCATGTGAGGGAGGTTTAAGAATGCCCGACGAGGTATCAACCTTGACAGAAGACCCCATGGTCAAGGCCGCTTTTCCTGACCTCATCCTCATCCACAAGGTCGAGGTGTATTAAAAACTGTGGAGCAACATGCATTTCTTGAGAGAATGTAGAGCAGTGCTAAGAAACCTCCTAAAGTCCAGTGACTTTTCACGGCTGACTAGAAAGGAACTATGTAAGGAACTAGTGGGGGGGGGGAGCGCCGACGACATGCTCATCAGGCATCTGGGATTGTCGAGGGAGGAGATCTGGTCCTGGTGTAGCTATCTCAATGACTGACTTTTCCTTGAATTGGCGATTGGCTTGAAATGCGTTGCCCCTCAACTGAAAATTGCTTTAATGAGGTCATCAGGGTATTCCTGTTGTAGGACTCCATCAGAAGAAACGCCAGAACACGTGTTCTTCAATTGCAGTGGACTCAAACTGGGTGTATGTCAATGAAGTGACAGCTCGCATCGATCTAAACCAGCCTCGCCCGCTGGACATATCCTATGCCATCCACAGTGCAGAGTCGCTGTGTGATAAGGAGAGACGAATGGTGTTTCTTGTGATCCTGGCCGTGGAAAGAATGGTAATATGGAGTTCAAGAGTGTAAGAGAAGCACAGGGTTGAATCTTTTGCTGATCATGATCTGATCCCCTTCTTCAAGCACCAGATCAGATGTGGTAGGAAAAGAGTATACTTCAAGGCCTTTGACCGAAGATGGATAAAGATAGTGAGTCTGTGCGTACATAGAGGTGCCAAATTGGAGTTTGTGTTCCCCACCTGATCATGGCGTGCACAGATCCTGCTGGACTCCAGACCCCTAAAACAAGCGTTTAGACTAGATTCTTAGCAAGCCGACTGAATGCCCCCCCACCTCGATCCCAAATAGGAAACCGCCAAGATACCCACACCCCGAATCTTTCCTTTTCGTCCCCGGCTACCCCAATAAGCAATTTTGGAGAAACTTCACATATCCCCCCCCCTTCCCAGTTTCTTTGATCCTACCTAGAATTTTAGCCCCATATAGAAAGCGACATACTTGTTTTCGGCTAACACCAAGCTGGAAAACAGTGGGCGTTCTGCCACGTAGAGAGGGTTAGGAGAGTCTTACTAACATTTTGATTATATTCTTTGGACTTTTTTCCCCCATTCTAAGCTAATTAAATAAAATTAAACAAATGACGTTTCATAAAATGTTATTTTATTGCTTATAACCCCACATTTCATAAAATGTTATTTTATTACTTATAACCCCACATTTCATAAAATGCTATTTTATTACTTATAACCCCCCCCCCCCCCACACACACACAATATGATTTGGGAATCTTAGGTAGGACAACCCCCGGTGTGCTGAAGGTATTGTGGTGAATGAGAACTTAACTCGAATCAAGCATAGATTAACAAAGGTTCAGTGATGAAGATGACCATAGACAACCCCTCCCCAATTTTTGAGTGGCCTTGTGCCTAATTTTTTTTGTTTATTTCTGTTTTAGTTGTAAACTTTTAGAATGAATAAAAAATATATAACTCAAAGTGTAGTATCTGTTCTAATGCTCCAATTCACATTTTGGACTCGGTTAATGAAGGAGAAATCCTTCATGACTGATAAATTTTTTTATTTTTGTTACTATCCAGAGTACCCTTTTTGGGGAGCTGGTTCTCTTCACATTAAAAAACAACCTTGTGTCTAACTTTGCCCTCGTGGCGAGGCAAGTAAACAAACAAACAACAACAACACCAAGAACAAATAAATAGAAAAAACTGTTGCCTTTTTTCTTTCTTGGCCTTCGGGCCAATATCAAAGTGTAGTATCTGATCTAATGCTGCACTTCATGTTTTTAGTCTCGGTCAATGGAGGAGAAATCCTTCGTGACTGATACATTTTTATTTTATTTTAGTACCCCTTTTTGGGGAGCCGGTTCCCCCATATAAAAAACCGACCTTGTGTCTAACTCTGCCCCCGTGGGGAGGCAAGCAAACAAACAACAAAAAAGAAAAAATGTCCTTGGCCTTCGGGCTGGGATCAAAGTGTAGTATATATTCTGATGTTACATTTAATTTGCCCTTGGTCAATGGAGGGGAACCCTCTATACTGAGACAATTATTATTTTTGGCTACTTTTTTTTTTTTTTTACGTTTTTGTCCTTCTTTTGGGGGCTGGTTTCCCCCTACCCTACATTAAAAACGACCTTGTGTCACATTTTGCTTTCGTGAGGAAGCTAATAAATACCAATAGAAAAAAAAAACAAAACAGTTTTTAATATGAATATCAACACGCAAAAAAAGACAATTTATAAAAGTATAGAAGATATGAATCTTTAAGTAATATAGTTAGATAAATAGCGAGTGTGAATACTGGCAGAGCATAACGCTTTTCCCCATCATGTTTTTTGGCTGAAGGTGTAAACTAGTTAAGAATATCACGCTTTCCAAATGAACACGTGACTTTGTTCGCGTAATCACAACTGCGATATCTCTGTACCATTACACTTCTTTTCTCTGACAAAAGAAGAAAAAAAATTACGTAATAAAAAAAAATAACGTAAAAAAAAATTAACGTAAAAAAAAAAATAACATAAAAAAAAATTAACGTAAAAAAAAATAACGTAAAAAAAAACAAAAATAAAATAAAAACAAAACGTCTCACTTTTTGTTGTCTCCGTATAAAGCTCGAAGGACTGCGTACACGACCGCCGGAAGCAAAGGAACTGCTAAAAAGAGAAAATGGAAAATTACATATGAAGATGATTTGTTATTGAGGCTTTTCTTTTACGGCATATCAACTCTTTTCGGGTTATTTAATGCCGAATCCGATAAATTTGGAGCAAAAGTTTCGTGCTTCAAGTCAGGCGTCTTCTATCACTCAAATACATTCCCAACAGTCTGTGTATGAAGGATGAATTAAGCCAGTTAATACGTCTGAGTAATGATATGAAACTGCGGTATATATATATATATATATATATATATATATATATATATATATATATATATATATATATATATATATATACATGCTCCATACATAGAACAATTGGCCGCTTTTGAAACGGATCTAACAGATATTATTAACCACATTTCTTTCCGTAAACAAAAAAATCCTTTCCAACTCCACATGGACAAAATAATTAAAGATATAGATAAATCTAAGCAAATATTCCTCAAGGCTGATAAATCACAAAATTTCTACAAAGTCTCCAAACAAAAATACTTAAAACTTCTAAATGATAATCTCACCTCAACATACAAAAAATCAAATATTGACTTAATCAAAGACATTAATATAGAAAGTAAAATAATCACAGATACTTTAAACCTAAGCAACAGGGTAGCTAAGCTAGATACTAAAAATGCATACCTCCTCATAAAAGACCATAAAGAACACTTCCGTACCAGACCACAAACCAGGCTTATCAACCCCACCAGACCCGAAATTGGCAGAATCAGCAAAACAATTCTTGAAAGAATCAATAAACAAATCAAAAATAAATTCAACCTAACCCAGTGGATTAACACCGAAGACACCATTAATTGGTTCAAAAGAATACCTAACAAGAACAAGGCTGCATTTATTCAATTTGACATAGTTAATTACTACCCTTCTATTTCTAAACACCTTTTTGACACTGTCTTGGATTTTGCTTCTACCTTCTCCGATGTTCAACCATTTGAAACTGACATCATTCTGAAATGCCGTAAAACTGTCCTACTAAGCCAGGACTCTCAATGGACTAAAAAAGACCAACCTACCTCCTTCGACCTTGCGATGGGTGCTTTTGATGCAGCTGAGGTTACTGACTTAGTAGGCCTTTTCATCCTATATAATATCACAAAATTTATCCCCAACAACAACGTGGGACTTTACAGAGATGATGGCCTTATCATTGTTGAAAACGCAAGCGGCCCAAAGTGCGAAGGCATTAAAAAGAACATTATCAGGGAACTGAAGAATATGGATCTAAAGATTGAAGTAACTTCCAACTTAAAAACAGTAAATTTTCTAGATGTTACCTTTAACCTCCCTAATAATACTTATGAACCATACACTAAAAATAATACACACCCCCTATATATACACCCTATGTCCAACCACCCCAAACACATTATTAAACATATCCCTAAATCAATAGAAAAAAGGCTTAGCACAAACTCATCTAACTCCAGCATTTTTAACCTACACAAACCCTTCTTTGAAAATGCTTTAAAGGAATCTGGATATTCCAACCCTAATATTACATACTTGGACCCTAATAAACCCAACAATACAAATAGGAATAACAGATCCCGCAAAGTCCTCTGGTTTAACCCTCCCTATAATAATATGATAAAAACTAAATTAGGTAAAAAATTCTTCATGCTTCTTAATCACCACTTCCCCCCTAGTAATATTCTACATAAAATTTTTAATAAGAACACTATTAAGCTTAGCTACAGTTGCACAAATAATCTAGAAAATAAAATTAAAAAACACAACAATAAAATACTAAATAACCACAACTATAATAACAATGGTCAAAATAACTGTAACTGCCTTAACAAACCCCAATGCCCGCTCCAGCAAAATTGTCTCTCAACAAATGTGGTTTACAAAGCAACTATTGCCCCTGCTGAAGCCCCACAAAACAAAAAATTTTACATTGGCCTCTCAAGCACCACGTTCAAAGACAGATTTAGAGTGCATAAATGCTCCCTAAATAACCCCAACCACCCAAATAGTACTTCATTAACTAACCACTATCTACTACTTACCCGAAACAACCTCACCCCAATTATTAGCTGGGAAATTCTTAATAGAGCTAGTACCTGTAAATCACTAAATTCCCCATGTTATTTATGCTTAACTGAAAAATTACTGATTACTAATTTTAGAGATAGAGATAAACTTCTAAATAAAAAAACTGAAACCTCACTTAATTGTAAACATTATAAATCCCACCTCTTAAGCAACTTCTCACCCTTCTAATAATAACTATAACCCACCCCTAAAATCTAACACTAACGAATTACACACACCCTATTTACAACCTAAACTATATAGTCCCCCATTCATTTTAAAAGAACCCCTCCACAGAACCCCCACCTATTTATCCCACCATTTTTTAGCTACATCTCTCTTTACCAAACTCATTTTTGTACCCCCCCCTTTGCCTTAATCACTCCTTATGTCATTATTTAAAGGTTCTCGCCCCATAGTCTCTTATTGGCTATTTCCATAATTAGGTCTCGATTTCTATTATTTCAATTACGTACTTATCACAATTGGTATCCTTCGACTTGCCTCTCGGTCTATTATCTACTTGTTAACAACTAATCATTTACTTACCTTCTATTTTAATTAATTATTTAATTTACCATCTACATATAACATATATAATACGCTTTTCTCTTATATTTACCTCTTACTAATTCTTTCAATAATAATTATCATATTTTTTAACACGAAGCTTATTTACATATTTTTCGTATTTGTGTTTGTACATATACTCAAGCACATGCTCCTCCCCCATTAATGTGTGTATTTTTTTACATGTGTACTCATGTGTATGTATTTGTGTGTTTTTGTTATCTACTTACTATCTACATTTTATTAATAATTATATTAATTTTTATTATTTAATTAACTTACTGATATCCTTAGTTTTTTTACTTTATTAAATAAACCTATAACGTATAAATCACCTATTTACCCTTCTATTTCTCATTTCTTTCTTTCAACTTAACGCCCGACAATTCAAAAAACTATAAATAATAAATTAAAAACAAAAAATTAATTTTTTCAATCTCTCCCTGCCCAGCTAATTTATATATATATATATGTATATATATGTCCACACATATATATATATATATATATATATATGTGTGCGTGTGTATGTGTGTGTGTTTGTATATGTATGTATATGTGTGTGTATGTATGTATTTATATGTGTGTATATATATATGTGTGTGTGTATATGTATGTATATATATGTATTTGTGTTTGTGCGTATCTTCTACATGTGTGTATATGTATGTGTTTATATATATTTGTATTTGGTTACGTATCTTCTACATGTATATTTGTGTGTGTGTTTTTCTGTGTGTATGTGTTTTATTCACTTATTATAAATATCTCCCTAATAATTTTATGAATTTTATTATTTGATTAACTTACTGATATTCTTACCTATTTCTATATTAGTAAAATAAACTTGTAACTTATAATTCATCAATTTATATTTTTCTCTTTCTCTCTTTCCTTCAACTACAACGCCTGAAAATTTAAAAATTATTTATAAAATATTTTTCAATCCCCCCCCTCCCAGCTAATTTATATTTATATATATATATGTATGTATATGTATATGTATATATATATGTATGTGTAAGTGTTTGCATCTGGATGTATGTGTATTTGCATATATGTTTATATATGTATATATGCGTGTATTTTTACGTATCTGTGTATGTGTACATATATATATATGTGTTTGTATATGTATATTTGTGTATATATGTATATGTATATATATATATATATATATATATATATATATGTATGTGTGATCACGCATGTGCTTTTCCCCCATTTACGTATGTGCATTTGCTGTACATATTTATGCGTGTGCTTATATTTGTGTGTTACTTATTAAAAATGTTTTTTTCTATTATTTAAGTTACTTACTTAAGCTTTCACCTATTTTATTTTATTTCATTAAAATAAACCTGTAACGTATAATTTCTACCTGCCCGGCTAATTTATTTATATATATATTATATTTAATTATATATATCATTACACTATCAAAATAAACCTGTAAAGTATAATTCATTAACTTATTTTTCCTTTTCTTTTTCTTTCCATTTTATAAACAATAAATATCTTTCAATCTCTCCCCGCCCGGCTAAATTACTTTAAACCCCATTTTCAACCCGTTCCTTCACTAACATTAACTCTTCAACCTGTTGCCATGGTGATCCTTTAAATTAACTGTTACTTATGCCGTTATCAACAAAAGTAGCGTCTTTTAAGTTTAAACCGTTAAAAAACACGTATATAAGAATTTACACATAATTAATATTTAATTATAAACTCCTCTCTTTTTTTAATACACTCCTACTACTTTAAACTCCAACGTCCTCTCCCCACCACTCCCCCTTCTTTTCTAACTCCCCTTTATCTACGATCTTTCCATTTTTATTTGACTTTATAACTTAGTCCATCTATGAATTCTGATGATGCTAGTTGGATTTTTCCTCTCTTTGAGGATTTTCCTCTAGTTGAAACAATTTGTAAACTCATTCTGGACTCACAGTAATACATTTCCTATATATATATATATATATATATATATATATATATATATATATATATATATATATATATATATATATATATATATATATATATACTAGCATGGGTGCCCGGCGTTGTCTGGGTGTTTGGAGGTGTATGCTGAGCAAAAAAGAAAAAAAAAACATAAAAAACGGTCAATTTTTTTTTAACTTTGACCCCTTTTGACCCCTATTATGACCCCTTAAAATTTATTGTTTTGGGCTCAAATTAAGTTATTAAGTTAGATACATGTCCAAGTACCTATATCTAAAATTTCAAGTGTTTCAAACCAAAATTGTCGGAGGAGTTTGGTAGAGTTCTCAAAGGTCAAATCGTTGAAATTTGACCCCTTAACAGCCAAATTTCTGGTCGAAACCCGATCACATTGATTTTCCCAAATCTCAGTACCCTGTATATCAAATTTCAAGTCTGCAGACTTAAATTGACAAAGTTATTGCGAAGGAAAATGTACACAGACACACGGACAGACAGACAGACGCAGACACAGACACAGACACACAGACACGTTCACTTATATAATTATATATATATATATGTATATATATATATATATATATATATATATATATATATATATGTATATATAGTTATAAAACTCAAATGATCTTGTAACGATGTATGTAACCCACTTTCCGGTTTACGACATCCGGTTGCGCAAATGCGCGTAACCTGCGCATTGAAATATTAACGTTATTATTTCGAAATTATTATTTAACATGGGAAGAGTGGGGTTCAAAACAACTTAAACGTAATACAGAAATGAACGATGTAAAAAAAGAAGGCAGATATATCAAAATTTGAATTTAACTATAATAAGTATTATGGTGTCTGTTCAGTGCACATTTACCTATAAGTATGGCCAACCACTTATAATTCGGTAACTGTATTTTTTTTCCAAAAATAATCAATTATAATAAACAGAACGACTCATAGAAATCTATTTATATTCTTTTTTCATTTTAATATACTTTCAGAGAAATGTTTCTGTTATGTCAAAAAAAATCTATTTTCTTTACGGCACAAGTGTCACGTTCATATATGAATTCCATAGCTAATATAACATTCTGACCCAACAGGTCACGGGTAGTCTAGTCTAGTCTAGTATATATATATATATATATATATATATATATATATATATATATATATATATATATATATATGTTATTTGAGAAGCAAATGATCATGCAAAAATTATCAAATTCGTTGTAGACAGAGCTAAACGAAGACTTCTAGGATCAGCACTTATTTCAAATATTAGCAACATCACGCAAAAAAAAAAAAGGTTTCTACAATTTAGCCCCTATTATAGGAAATATAATAATGAGAGAGCAAAATATGAATACAGATCCTGGGTAATCAGTCTATATGTCCTTAACCGTCTCTCCTCATATGATTTAAATAAAATAAATAAGATTAAAAAAAAATTAAAATCTGCATGTACATATGTATTTAAATAATCGTTTTAATGTGTATATATAAGCATAGAATAATCCAACCTTGCCGCACGCACATTTATAATTTCGGCCCAGAATGGGAAAGATTTTAGGATTTTTTTCTTTTTCACTCGCATGTGGTCTGTAATCGTTTTTCTTCTACATATTTCCTACGAAATCCTGATGATGTCCCCTGAAATAGGGACGAAACGTTGATTACTATTTTATTAATTCTCGGTTTTCCTTCTCAAATAACATAACGTCAACCATCGCTTGTATTTTTATTCTATTTTTACTAATATATATATATATATATATATATATATATATATATATATATATATATATATATATATATATATATTCACTGACACGTTTTTCGTTGTCCACGACACATCAGAGTGGCTGAATCAGTCACTCTGATGAGTCGTGGACAACGAAACACGTGTCAGTGGATAATTATATTTTAAAAATAATATATATGCCGCCCACTATTAAGGGAGTACCAGATTGGCCAATGGGAAAATTATTCCCAACAAGCATTTAGGTAAAAATGCACTTTCGTATAAATACTTGAATTCATTCAAGAAAGTATCGCTAACAAAAACAAATAAAAACATATATATATATATATATATATATATATATATATATATATATATATATATATATATATATATATATATATATATATACATGCACGAAGGACGTGCAATAAGTAATGCCACTGACCAACTTCCAGTTGTCTGATCTAGCTGAAATTTTGCATGTGCAAGGATTTATATCTCTACGGGTTATGTGGCAAATTACAGCTCTGAACTAATTGTGGTTTCTGTTTTACAGGTGTTTGAACTGAGTCAGGTGTGAAATGGAACCTGTTGAATGTTGAGCAGTGATCCGGTTTTTGTATTTGAAAGGACACACACTACAGGAGACTTTTGATGAAATGAAAGAAACATGGTGATAATGCCCCATCGTATGACCTTGTAAAACGCTGGTATCGTGAATTCAAACATGATCGGAAGTCAGTGGAAACAGCTCCCAGACCTGGTCGCCCCCCTTCTGCCATTGATGAGGCATCTGTCCGTCAAGTTGAGGCGCCATTTTGGAAGATCGGCGTATTACTATTCGCCAAATAGCCCAAGATGTCAAGATTAGTATAGGGTCTGTGGAAACTATCATTCATAACCACTTGCATATGCATAAGGTGTCTGCCAGATGGATTCCCAGGTTGCTCACACCATTCCAGAAGCGAGAACGCGTTGAGTGCTCGAGGATGAATTTGGAGATGTGCCAAGAAGATGAGTCAAAGTTTTTCAAAAGACTGATTACACAGGATGAAACCTGGGTACATCACTATGATCCAGAGACCAAAACCCAGTCAATGCAGTGGAAGCACTTGGACTCACCACCTCCAAAGAAGGTAAGGGTGCAGCCCTCTGCTAGCAAGGTCATGCTCATAGTCTTCTGTGACCAGGACGGAGTAGTGATGACAGATTTACTGGCAAAGGATACCACATTTACAGGAGCTATTATGCTTACCCTTTGAGGAAATTAAGGGAAGCTATCAAAATCAAGAGGAGGGGCGAGATCAGCAAAGGTACCCTCCTCCTGCAGGACAACGCTCCGGTCCACAACTCGCATGTCGCCAGATCAGAAGCACGGGCGTGTGGTTATGAAATCCTCTCTAATCCTCCCTACTCTCCTGACCTTGCACTCTCTGATTTTCATCTCTTCCCAGCCATGAAGTTGTTTTTTGAAAAGAAATCGTTCCCCAGATGATGCATCCTTGATTTCTGAAGTCACGTCGTGGTTGGAGGACTAACCTAGGGTGTTCTACAAAAACGGTCTCCAGAGCTGCATCAAACGATGGGAGGAATGCATAACTCTGGATGGTTCCTATGTAGAGAAAGACTAATAACTGTGCCAAGTTTCTTTGCTCTACTGCTATGGGAAGTGTGTCAGGGGCATTACTTATTACACCCCCTCGTATATATATATCATGATTCTTTGGAGGGGGTACAAAATTGAACTATTGCAATCATGAAGGGAAGATTCTTATAATTCATGATTAAAAGTAAAAAAGGGCGAAGAAGAGGAAACAAAAATAAAGAGGAGTAAGCTGATCGGTTTCGCCCTCCCTTTCTCAAAGCTGTATCGATACAGCTTGAGAAAGGGAGGGCCAAACTGGTCAGGTGACCCCCCCCCTCATTTTTCTTTCTTCTTCTTCACCCTTTTTTACTTTTAATCATGAATTATAAAAATCTTCCCTTCATGATTGCAAAATTTAATTTGTTTGGATTATGAAATTCTTTATATATGGACACTCAGCACGACAGGTGCGGGGCTGGGAACCGGTCCAGTACCTGTCTGACTGAGGTATGCCGCCTGGGTATCACCCACGAGGTTACCGTCCCAGGCCTTGCCAGCCGGTTTTCAGGTGGGGCATGTTTATTGCTTGTCGTTTGAGGCATCCGACCGGGAAATGCCGATGGGGATGCTCAGGAAATTTTTGTAATTGCAAGAGTGCCCCTCCTTTAGGGAAGCTTGCTTGTTTCTCCACTTTCCGACCTTGTGTCACACATTGCTGTGGTGGGCAGCAATCAAATATCTACCTCCATTATTCATAAAAAATATTGCAACAAAAGATATAGACGGCTTATTGAATTTATGTAAACTAGTAGGACCAGTTGAAAGTCCGCAGCGGTATCTTTCATATGTAATATCTTTCATATGTAATATCTTTCATATGTAATATCTTTCATATGTAATATATTGCATATGTAATATCTTGCATATGTAATATCTTTCATATGTAATATCTTTCATATGTAATATCTTGCATATGTAATATCTTTCATATGTAATATCTTTCATATGTAATATCTTTCATATGTAATATATTGCATATGTAATATCTTTCATATGTAATATCTTTCATATGTAATATCTTTCATATGTAATATCTTTCACATGTAATATCTTTCATATGTAATATCTTGCATATGTAATATCTTGCATATGTAATATCTTTCATATGTAATATCTTGCATATGTAATATCTTGCATATGTAATATCTTGCATATGTAATATCTTTCATATGTAATATCTTTCATATGTAATATCTTTCATATGTAATATCTTTCACATGTAATATCTTTCACATGTAATATCTTTCATATGTAATATCTTTCATATGTAATATCTTTCATATGTAATATCTTTCATATGTAATATCTTTCATATGTAATATCTTTCATATGTAATATCTTGCATATGTAATATCTTTCATATGTAATATCTTGCATATGTAATATCTTTCATATGTAATATCTTACATATGTAATATCTTTCATATGTAATATCTTTCATATGTAATATCTTTCACATGTAATATCTTTCATATGTAATATCTTGCATATGTAATATCTTTCATATGTAATATCTTGCATATGTAATATCTTTCATATGTAATATCTTTCATATGTAATATCTTTCATATGTAATATCTTTCATATGTAATATCTTTCATATGTAATATCTTTCATATGTAATATCTTGCATATGTAATATCTTTCATATGTAATATCTTTCATATGTAATATCTTGCATATGTAATATCTTGCATATGTAATATCTTTCATATGTAATATCTTTCATATGTAATATCTTGCATATGTAATATCTTGCATATGTAATATCTTTCATATGTAATATCTTTCATATGTAATATCTTGCATATGTAATATCTTGCATATGTAATATCTTTCATATGTAATATCTTTCATATGTAATATCTTGCATATGTAATATCTTGCATATGTAATATCTTTCATATGTAATATCTTGCATATGTAATATCTTTCATATGTAATATCTTGCATATGTAATATCTTTCATATGTAATATCTTTCATATGTAATATCTTTCATATGTAATATCTTTCATATGTAATATCTTTCATATGTAATATCTTGCATATGTAATATCTTTCATATGTAATATCTTGCATATGTAATATCTTGCATATGTAATATCTTTCATATGTAATATCTTTCATATGTAATATCTTTCATATGTAATATCTTTCACATGTAATATCTTGCATATGTAATATCTTTCATATGTAATATCTTTCATATGTAATATCTTGCATATGTAATATCTTGCATATGTAATATCTTTCATATGTAATATCTTTCATATGTAATATCTTGCATATGTAATATCTTGCATATGTAATATCTT
The DNA here is from genome assembly GCF_053919585.1 of Euprymna scolopes. Lineage (NCBI taxonomy): Eukaryota > Metazoa > Mollusca > Cephalopoda > Sepiida > Sepiolidae > Euprymna > Euprymna scolopes. Next base: position 9,785,450 of record NC_136493.1, read on the forward strand.
TCATATGTAATATCTTTCATATGTAATATCTTGCATATGTAATATCTTTCATATGTAATATCTTTCATATGTAATATCTTTCATATGTAATATCTTGCATATGTAATATCTTGCATATGTAATATCTTTCATATGTAATATCTTTCATATGTAATATCTTGCATATGTAATATCTTTCATATGTAATATCTTGCATATGTAATATCTTGCATATGTAATATCTTTCATATGTAATATCTTGCATATGTAATATCTTGCATATGTAATATCTTTCATATGTAATATCTTTCATATGTAATATCTTGCATATGTAATATCTTTCATATGTAATATCTTTCATATGTAATATCTTTCATATGTAATATCTTGCATATGTAATATCTTGCATATGTAATATCTTTCATATGTAATATCTTTCATATGTAATATCTTGCATATGTAATATCTTTCATATGTAATATCTTGCATATGTAATATCTTTCATATGTAATATCTTTCATATGTAATATCTTGCATATGTAATATCTTGCATATGTAATATCTTTCATATGTAATATCTTTCATATGTAATATCTTGCATATGTAATATCTTTCATATGTAATATCTTTCATATGTAATATCTTTCATATGTAATATCTTGCATATGTAATATCTTGCATATGTAATATCTTTCATATGTAATATCTTTCATATGTAATATCTTGCATATGTAATATCTTGCATATGTAATATCTTTCATATGTAATATCTTGCATATGTAATATCTTTCATATGTAATATCTTTCATATGTAATATCTTGCATATGTAATATCTTGCATATGTAATATCTTTCATATGTAATATCTTTCATATGTAATATCTTGCATATGTAATATCTTTCATATGTAATATCTTGCATATGTAATATCTTGCATATGTAATATCTTTCATATGTAATATCTTTCATATGTAATATCTTTCATATGTAATATCTTTCACATGTAATATCTTGCATATGTAATATCTTTCATATGTAATATCTTTCATATGTAATATCTTGCATATGTAATATCTTGCATATGTAATATCTTTCATATGTAATATCTTTCATATGTAATATCTTGCATATGTAATATCTTGCATATGTAATATCTTTCATATGTAATATCTTTCATATGTAATATCTTGCATATGTAATATCTTTCATATGTAATATCTTTCATATGTAATATCTTGCATATGTAATATCTTGCATATGTAATATCTTTCATATGTAATATCTTTCATATGTAATATCTTGCATATGTAATATCTTTCATATGTAATATCTTGCATATGTAATATCTTGCATATGTAATATCTTTCATATGTAATATCTTGCATATGTAATATCTTGCATATGTAATATCTTTCATATGTAATATCTTTCATATGTAATATCTTGCATATGTAATATCTTTCATATGTAATATCTTTCATATGTAATATCTTTCATATGTAATATCTTGCATATGTAATATCTTGCATATGTAATATCTTTCATATGTAATATCTTTCATATGTAATATCTTGCATATGTAATATCTTTCATATGTAATATCTTGCATATGTAATATCTTTCATATGTAATATCTTTCATATGTAATATCTTGCATATGTAATATCTTGCATATGTAATATCTTTCATATGTAATATCTTTCATATGTAATATCTTGCATATGTAATATCTTTCATATGTAATATCTTTCATATGTAATATCTTTCATATGTAATATCTTGCATATGTAATATCTTGCATATGTAATATCTTTCATATGTAATATCTTTCATATGTAATATCTTGCATATGTAATATCTTGCATATGTAATATCTTTCATATGTAATATCTTTCATATGTAATATCTTGCATATGTAATATCTTGCATATGTAATATCTTTCATATGTAATATCTTTCATATGTAATATCTTGCATATGTAATATCTTTCATATGTAATATCTTTCATATGTAATATCTTTCATATGTAATATCTTGCATATGTAATATCTTGCATATGTAATATCTTTCATATGTAATATCTTTCATATGTAATATCTTGCATATGTAATATCTTGCATATGTAATATCTTTCATATGTAATATCTTTCATATGTAATATCTTTCATATGTAATATCTTTCATATGTAATATCTTGCATATGTAATATCTTGCATATGTAATATCTTTCATATGTAATATCTTTCATATGTAATATCTTTCATATGTAATATCTTTCATATGTAATATCTTGCATATGTAATATCTTGCATATGTAATATCTTTCATATGTAATATCTTTCATATGTAATATCTTGCATATGTAATATCTTGCATATGTAATATCTTTCATATGTAATATCTTTCATATGTAATATCTTGCATATGTAATATCTTGCATATGTAATATCTTTCATATGTAATATCTTTCATATGTAATATCTTGCATATGTAATATCTTTCATATGTAATATCTTGCATATGTAATATCTTGCATATGTAATATCTTTCATATGTAATATCTTACATATGTAATATCTTTCATATGTAATATCTTTCATATGTAATATCTTTCATATGTAATATCTTGCATATGTAATATCTTTCATATGTAATATCTTACATATGTAATATCTTTCATATGTAATATCTTTCATATGTAATATCTTTCATATGTAATATCTTTCATATGTAATATCTTGCATATGTAATATCTTTCATATGTAATATCTTACATATGTAATATCTTTCATATGTAATATCTTTCATATGTAATATCTTTCATATGTAATATCTTACATATGTAATATCTTTCATATGTAATATCTTTCATATGTAATATCTTTCATATGTAATATCTTGCATATGTAATATCTTTCATATGTAATATCTTTCATATGTAATATCTTGTAGAGCTGAGCATTCTGTACACGTTCAACGTGAATGGAAACCTCGCGATATTATTGTACCTATTTACAATGCCTCCCAACGGGACAGAGTTAGACACCAGGGTCGTTTTTTTAACGTGCAGAAAAGGTACAAAAATAAAAAATTGTCTCAGTCGTGAAGGACTGCTCCTTCATCGAAAGAGAACAAGAAATGGAAGTGCAGCATCTGAAGAACAGATACTACACTTTGAGATATTAAATCTTTTATTCAGGCAAAAAAAGATCATGAACAAAAAACTTAGGCACAAGGCCAACTCAAAAGGAGGGGGGAAAGATGGAGGTCGTTGGTCATCGTTGTCACTCTAGAACTAAACAAAAGTTTCTTTTAGCTAGAATCTTCTTTCACCATAATACCGCATTCGCCCTTTCGTACTTGGGGGACGTCCTACTTGGCACCCAAGTGTTTAAAACATTTTTTATTTCCGTGTAAAAACAAAAAAGATAATGATGATAAGATAATTCATTTGTGTCAAAAAAACCCCCAAAAAACACTTTGACCAAAAGGCCAAATTGTAGCCATTTTGTTAAAACTGTAAAATGATTTATCTAAGTAATCTGGTTAATGCAGTGTCAGGACATATCTAGTTATTATGATGTTTTATGATTATGATTTCTCCAATATCCTTATAGGAATCAATGATATTTCCATTGTATGGATGCCTGGCGCGAATGGAAACCCCACGATATCATTATATCATATTCAGACAGAACAAGTGCTACCCTTGGATCCTAGCCAAAAGACCAAGAATGTATATTTTAATTTCACATAGGGCCCCAAAGCGATATTTTTTTTTATTCTAATTTATTTTTTTTTTAGATTGTGTCTTCAGTGATCGGGAGATCCTATTTATCAAAAAGGGGAATAGAAGGTGATAACGTACTACGAACATAAAATTAGCGTATCTATATATTAATTTAATGTTCGTAATATATTATCACCTTCTATTTTTCATTTTGAATAAATAGGATATCCCGATCGAATAATTTATAATCTGGAAACCGTGACACACGTACGTACGTACGTTAAAGATCTCACAGTATTAATATATGATGGAACTATTAACTTCCTTCTTAATTTTACGTTCATTCTTTTAACAAAATTATTTGTAGCGGAAACATTTATTTATTGTTCATATGTAACGGTGATGAATAACGGATTTTTGTCAGCCAACAAGAATTTCTGACCAACCATTCAACATGCACCATCGACATGGTCATATACTCACCCCATCCGACGACATAGCAAATATTCCTCAGGTAACACGTCTTTGTGAAGGTCTGTACGATGACCGTGTTCATAAAAAGGCCTTCACAAAACATCCAGAAATAATTTGAGCAAGTTGTGTACTGCGTCAATACATGGACAGCCTGGCACCAAAACTGTAGATGGAAAACATATTGGTATTGTAGAGAAAAATAAAATAAAACACGTATAAAAAAATACAACAAAAAACAAGTTGTCTCCCCCTGCGATCACTATTATTTGAATGGCACTTGTGCAGATTTTGAACTGGACGTATCTAAGCACCTGCTCCACTTTGCCCGGAACATGACGCCGCTTTGCCTGACGTTAGACGCCGAGTAATGAGCAGGCGACGTTTGGATAAATATTGGAAAAGAAAAAAACAAAAAACAAACAAAATAAAAAAGACTAACAGCACTATGAATTTATTAATGTTGGACAAACAACTGAAGATGCTCGAAGTAGGTTTTTTGTCAAAATAAGAAATTAATCAGATCACAAAAAGAACTTCATTACATGTAGCGTTAGATGCAAAGTCAAGTTCTGTATGCGACAGATGTGTCTGGAGGCACACAAACCTTTTAAAATTTTCTTTGACAATGAATAAATAGATAGAAATTGAATATAAAATACACAGACAATTGTATATACACAGTATCCTGGCAGTTTTTCTGCTCTAGGATAAATTTTGCTTAGGGGTTTTTTTTTTGCTTGGTCTTGCCAGACCAATAATATATATATAGAAAGCTATTTAAAAATACGCTAAGGTAGCGTAAAATAACTCCGTCTCGAAATTATTAATATCGCTAAAAAAGCAAAAAACAAAAACATAAAACGCTAACAACAAATTTTAATATATATATATATATATATATATATATATATATATATATATATATATATATACAAACATGACAGAAAAGAATAAACACTAAGATACATATTTTTCCCAAGATTAATATATGCTTACTTACATTTACAGATAAGAATAGTGCTAAAATAACTTGAAGTATTTCATTAAAATTGCAACAACATTGAAGCATGCCACAAATCAAAGAAGCATCAAACGTATGAGAATTTCTGCGAGGACAAATCGAAGGTCAACATGAAGGTGGTCTTAGTCAACGCAAAGTAGCAGGAAATCTTTCAATATTCCTTTTTACTGTTAATAGAGTAATCGTACAATTCAGAAGAGAGGATAAGGAGTGAACAAAACCTAATGCAGAACATTGCGTCTTGTGAAAAGAAATCTTGAAGATGATCATCGGTGCAAAGCCTCTGGCATTGCAACACAAACTGGTGTCAGCACCAAAGCAGATGTGAGCTATCTTCACAAACTGGGCTAATACAGCAGAGCTGCGAGAAGGAAACCTCTTTTTTTTTGCCCTGTTAATATTAAGCGCAGAAAAGATTGGGCTCGTAAAATGGTAGAGAGACCTATGACCTTTTGTATGAATATCATTTTCTCTGATGAGTCACGATTTGCATTATTTCCCGACAGTGAAATGATATGGGTATGAAGGTTCCCTCAGCAAGAGTTTGACTTAAAAAGAATGCAGTCAACGCTGAAACATGGGGGTGCAGGACGCCCAGCTACCCGTACCAGTGCCTACACGTTTTAGAAAGAGGACCATAGATTGCAGATCAGTGAAGTACTTGCTATGAAATAACGATAGAACATAAACTTGCAATGCCTCTTATTCTTATAGATATTGTAGTTTTTTGAATCCGTGAACTTTTATGCAATTTTGTCATGAATTTCGAAGCTACGTGAAGTAATTAAATCGTATAAAATGTAATTGCCAGGAAATTATTTGTTTGTTGGCGGCCATGTCAAGTATTAATTTCCAATTTAATTCAGGGGACTTTTCAGTCCGCTTAAGGGCAAAGCAAGAGTTTTCTATAAATTTATTATCATAATAAACGTGAGTTTATTAAAGTTTTTTTTGATATATATTTTCCCCATTTTTTTTTTATTCACTTGATATTTTCTAAAAGTTATGATCTCCGATATGATGCACCTCCTTGATAATTAGCTTTTTTATGTTCGATAATAAAGCAGCGTTTCTAGTAGGTCACTGTGTGTTTGTTTTTAAACTACACCAGTATCTATATATTTTCTAGCAGATCGAGAAGAGGAGCAGTTACGTTTCTGTTGGGACCCACGAAGAAATGGTCTTTTTGGTCTAAGGCTGACGGACTATGTTCAATGGGACTATTTTGATTCGTTTGAGTAAGATTTCTGTTTTTATTATCTATATAGAAGAATAGCAACGTTTTGATTTATAAAAAAAATATAAATCAAATTTATTGTGAATGTTTGTGTTAGCGACAGTGAAGTAGAAGAGGATGGTTTGGTTTCGGTGTTGGCTGACGAAGCGAGCTAAATTTCGGCCCCTCTCGGTGTTTTTTTTTTATATGGGGTTCACCACTTATTAATGCGCGAAGGCCACTCAAGGATAAGGGTTATTGCGTGTACAGTAATCAATGAGATAGTATTGTAGTAATCATTAGTATTGGGGGTTTTGATAGAGTGTCTTACTTAAGGGGGCGGTTTGTCAGGAGTTTGTTTATGTTGGACTTGTAGACGTCCAAGTTGAAGTCAGGTGGGAAACAGGCAAGCGGCAGAGAGTTCCACTGGCGTGCAGTTCTAAGAAAGAAGCTTTGCTCATGGAATCTACGTTTGGATTTAGGCACAGATAGAGAGTAGGGAAAATTATTGACAGTACTTTCAGCCAGACGGGTGTTTCTCGTGAAAGATTGGCGAGGGGGGGAAGAGGGATTGGAGCTCAGACGAGCACCTGCCATGGAAATAACGATAAAACAAAGACAGGCTCGCAACGTCTCTTCTGTGGGAGAGAGGTTGCAGGGAAGACAAAAGGGCATCCCCCACTAAGCCACGAAGTCTATTTTGTACTCTGTCAAGGCAGGATAGGCTGTTTTTAACAGCTCCTGCCCAGATGTGGCAGCAGTACTCCACCCTTGGACGTACTTGGCTTTTATATGGATAGAGAATTGCATCAGTTGTGAGATATCTTCTGGAGCGGTAGAAGGATCCCATCATTTTCCCAGCGTCCCTGGCAACAGATTTGATGCATGTATTCCATTTCAGATCAGGAGTAAAGGTCAAACCCAGAAGCTTGTCAAAACATGGAGCCTCCCCAAGACGAGAGCCATCCAAAACGAACACGTGGTCTCCATTCAAATCTTTTTATTAACTCACTGTGATCTTTCAGACTCTTCTTTTACGTTTAATTGCATAACAACGAATTCAATAACCAGGACAAATCATTCTCATTATTTTGTTTTCCCGATTCATTCTGGATTGTCGTGTTTTGTCACAATCAACCTTGCTTATCCAAACCCGGTACAACGGGGATTTATAAAAACACGAAGCAACATCAATTTTATGCAATAGCCTGACGAATCCCCACGAGGATGAAATGCGGAAAATTCTGTGCCATATATATTTTCAAAACTTACCACCTAGCTATACTTATGTATCAAGCACTGTCGAAGTAAATATTGAAAACATATATATATATATATATATATATATATATATATATATATATATATATATATACACATATGTATCTATCTATCTATCTCTCTCTCTCTCTATATATATATATAATAAATGACAACAAGTTATATTCCAAAAGTCATGATGTTGACCATCTTATAATTTATTCCTTTAATTCAGTTGACTTATTTAAAGTCAACTGAATTAAAGGAATAAATTATAAGATGGTCAATATCATGAATTTTGGAATATAACTTTTTGTCATTTATTCTCTATATTGCTCTGTAATTACATTGAGCTTCTTAAATAAGGATTGATATATATTATGAGAAAATACGTTTCTACGGATATATATATATATATACATATATATATATATATATATATATATATATATATATATATATATGTATATATATATCCACTGTTTAATAATAAGCACTAACCAACAATCACGAGGTTGTCTCCTCAGCAACCGACAATGCTAACATGCTTGCCAGTCGGTTTGCCTCAAACTCCACACTGGACCCTTCCAACCACCCTCTACCTAACTTTCCTATGCGGACAGACGCCACGCTAGACGATCTGAAAATCACTCCTGCTCAGGTGCATGCTATCATAAAAACCTTGACACTTCAAAAGCATGTAGACCCGATTTCATCCCAGCTGTGCTATTAAAAAAGTGCTCAGCCGAAGTAGCTCCAGTTCTCTCCAAACTCTACAACAAATGCCTTAATGAAGCTTGCTTTCCGGGCTGTTGGAAAACTGCTTCTGTTGTACCAGTATTCAAGAATTCTGGCGAAAGGACCGACCCATCAAATTATCGCCCTATTAGCCTCCTCCCACTTTCTGCCAAAATATTTGAGACCTTAATTAACCATGCTCTAGTCCATCACCTTACAGATGTTAAATTTCTGGCTGACAAACAATATGAATTTAGACAAGCCCGTTCCACAGCAGACATCCTAACTGTAATCTCTGAACGTATATACCATTCACTGGACAAAGCGGGGGAGGTCAGAGCGGTAGCTCTAGATATATCTAAGGCTTTTGACAGGGTATGGCATGAGGGTCTCCTCAGGAAAATTAGATCATACGGTATCACTGGGAGAATACTTAACATAATTAAATCCTTCTTAGATAAGAGAAAAATCCATGTTGTCCTCGACGGTCGTACATCTAAACAATATGATATAAATGCGAGGGTGCCCCAGGGTTCTATCCTTGGACCTCTATTCTTCCTGATATTCATAAATGACCTCCCTGACAAAATTGCCTCTGAGATGGGTATATATGCTGATGACACTACACTCTATGTCAAGCACGACAGGAAGACAAATGAATACATTTCTAAAGAAATGGCAGAAACACTAGACGATGACCTCCAATCTGTGGTGAAATGGGGACAAAAGTGGTTGGTCGCGTTCAATGCCGCCAAGACTGAACTAGTTTCATTCAATAATTACAAGAAACCCTCTCTACCACCTGTAGCAATGGCCAACAACTCTTTATCTGAGAGTACATCTTTCAAACTCCTTGGCCTAACGTTCACAGGAAACATGAGTTGGAACAATTACATTGAAGGCATTGCCAGGGCCGCTGCAAGAAAGGTGGGCTCTCTCTACCGTGCTAGACAACTACTAACACCCGAAAGTATCCTGTACTTCTATAAGGCCACCATTCGCCCATGTATGGAGTATTGCTGTCACATCTGGGCTGGTGCATCGGCTACTAGTCTCTCGCTCCTTGACAAGGTTCAAAAGAGAGTCGCAAACCTGATAGGCCCTGAACTAGCATCTAAGCTTCAGCCTCTGTCGCATCGACGAAATGTTGTATCCCTCTGCCTTTTCTACAAGTATTTTAGTGGTGAATGCTCTGACGAACTGCAAGCACTTGTGCCCCCACGACGTGAGCACCCTCGACAAACCCGACAGGCTGCTAAATCCCACCCCACACTGTAGAGATCCCTAGATGTAAAAGATCTTTTTACTCCAATAGTTTCTTCCCCAGAACCGCTAGACTCTGGAATTCCATTCCAGGTCCCTGTTTCCCCAACAGTACTGACGTGAAGAAGTTCAAGTGTAACGTGAACCGACACCTTGCTGCCCAAATCCCTACATAGTACCCCAGTAGTTGTTGCCCCTGATAGTAGCCCCCTACACCAAAGTGGCAATTTGCCTTGTTTGGGGTGAAAATGTAAAAAAAAAAAAAAAAAAACTATTGGTATTGGAATTCAAAATTTAAAATTTAACGGCTTATAAAAATCAAATGATCGGATCGAAAATTTGAATTTTATTTTGATTTTAATAAATAAATATATTTAATACAAAATTTAAAAAATTAACGGTTTAAAGCCAAACAAGTGCATAATCTCATTCAATAAATAAGCATATTTATTTATTAAAATTAAATTCAATGTTTCGATTCATAACAATCTTCATCAGAAAAATGCAGTTTTTTTTTTCTTATTTTCTAATGTTTTTTCTTCTTTTTTTTTACGTGCTATCGTGTTGGTAAGACTTGGCACGTCTTCCTTCAAATGTTGGTGACGTATAAGGTTTCAAGTGTCCAGTACAGTAGAAGACGCCGGTCGAGCGTATTTGTGTTAATCAATATAGTTTACAGTACGCATAAATTATAAATATATTTATTTAAAAAAATCTGAACTTCTTTAGTCTGTTAAAAGTTGTTTAATTTTAAATTTTGAATTCCGACACCAACAGTGCTTATTATTGAAGAATGGATTTTCTATCATTTGACACACCCACGTTCGACCGGCACTTGCACTCTATCGGACATTAAACCCTTGTTCTTCATCAACATCTGAGGACGTGTCACGCATTACCATCAGCGTGACACATAAAAGAAGGAAAAATATATGTAAAAATCTGGAATTTCTTGAAACATTCTTTCTGATGGATCGAAGATTTGAATTTAATTTTAATAGATATGTTTATTAAAAAAGCAAACAAACAAAAGTCTCGCATTCGTTTAGCCTTTGAAACGATTCAATTTTGAATATATGTAAATTTTGGATATATATATACAAGGTATCCATAAAGTCCGTGTGCACTTTAAAAATTTATAACTTTATTTGTATTTGCAATAGAAATAATCTGTAAAATGGATTTGAAAGAAGTAAATCTATATTTTTTAAAACTTTTATTGAAATTTTATTTAACTTTCCACATGCCCTCCATCATTAGCAATACAAAGGGTAATACGATTTTGCAGTTCACGAAAAACATTTGCCAAATGATTTATAGTAATGCCTGAAATCACATTAGTTATTCTAGCTTTCAAATCTTCCAATGAACTAGGTTTGGTTGCATACACAATTGTTTTCACATGTCCCCATAAAAAAATCTAATGGAGTCAAATCTGGCGAACGTGGAGGCCAATGAAATGGTCCACCCCTTCCGATCCATCTGTTAGGAAATTCCTGATTTAGAAACTAACACACCGAGCAAAGTGACAAGGAACTCCATCTTGTTGAAACACTGTATCAGAACATTTTTTACAGATTATTTCTTTCGCAAATATAAATAAAGTTATAAATTTTTTAAAGTGCACACGAACTTTATGGACACCTGTGGATATATATATATATATATATATATATATATATATATATATATATATATAGGATATTCACTAGCAACATAAATTGGAACGAATACATTGACACGACATTGCAGCAAAGGAGTTGGTTTCCCGCCGCTGTGCTATAAAATGAATCACATCTTAGAGTATCCTACATCTTTACAAAGCCACCATTCGCCCATGCATAGAGGGTGCATCTACCACTAGTCTCTTACTCATAGACAGTATCAATAAAGAAATGTCGCCAATCCAATAGGGCTCGCACTATCAACTAAGTTCCGACCCCTGTCCCATCGCCACAATGGTGCATTCTTGTGCCTGTTTTACAAGTATTTTAATGGAATGTGTTCTGATGAACTCAGAACACTTGTGCTCCCATCGACGTGCATTCTCCCGGCAGCAAATCCCCTCCCCCCCCCCGCTTCACTCTTAAGGTCTCTAGATGCTGGAAAGCCAACTACTCTAATAGTTTCTTCCCTCAGACGGTTTGAATTCCCTCCCTGCTTCCCTGACTGCACTTACCCGCAGAAGTTTAAATGTAATGTGAACAGACTTCTCTCTGCTCAACTCGCCACATTCCTTTGTTTAACACGATCCCAAATAGTAGCCCTTCTCGTCATCAAGTGTGAATATGTCTAGTTTGAGGTTAAAAAGAGATAATTTATTTCAGTTATATATTTTTTGAAAGGAAAGTCTAAGTTTAACTGTTTGAAACTGGAATCAAGTTTCTGGTTATACGAAAGATGTAGATATAACGTCCAAAAGAGCTAAAATACATTTTGTTATCTTTAAACACTTATTTTTTCACTAATATTAACAATTAGTATAGATATCCTGAAAAATTGAGCCATAGGAAAACCTTTAACAAATATCTTAGTGACCCCTGATGATTGGACCTTCTTTATGATCTACGGACTAACCCTCAAACCAACGGTTTGAATTCTTATAATGCAGAGCCAACTCTCTTTTTCCTTAGTAGGAAAATAAGCATGTTGTCAACACCCGAAGAAGGTCGTAGATTGCAGCGACCGAAACCTTGTGCTAATAACACCAAAAATAAGAATAATAGTCCAATTAAGTGTTGCACTATATCTTAGTGCCTCGGTTGTGGTGGTTATTAGCACCCTGCCCCCTGCATGGTCAGGAGGTGATTTGGCCGTAGGCGGAGGCATACATAAGCAACCAGAATGCAATCCCACAATTCCCTTTCTTTTCTCGATCTCTTTTTTCGTCCGGACAGAATGGAGTAAGACGTATATTTTTATCTCTCCGTAAATGAGAGGAAGGGGCACCCCCTCCTTCATCATTAGTTAAGGTTAGTTTTAATTGTGAAAGTTAATTATCACTTGTGAACTGTTTTTGTAAACATATTGTAATATTTTCTTATAAAAAACAAGTAGTTAATTATATTTCTCATATATTACCATTGTGCCGTGCGTCACTGTTTTTGTGTCTGCCTTAAATGTCTGCATTAATAAACGAAGCGGACCTGGAGACGATGAGTCCAACCATGTTGAACCCTCAAGAAAGAAGACGTCATTCTGGGATAAGAACGAGACAGCCACACCCAACATTCCAGTTATGCCTTTAATCTTATCTAGACAGAAAAACGTCTAATCAACAGATCTTCCTCGACATTTAGTGTAACACGTGGGTCGGTCACACGTCAATGACCGGATCATAGGCTTACAGAAGATATAGTGTTCAAAAGAGCTAAAATACATTTTGTCATCTTTCAACACTGAAAAACAAAGACTTCAACTGCAAGAAAAAAGAGAAATCTCACTGGATTTTCTATCAGGACATGTCCTTCCGTAACAATCGCTTTGTACTCAATAATCCACACAATTCCGTTCAGGATATACGTCAGGAAAAGGCTCTTATGAATGGAAACGCGGGCACAGTTCAGTTGCCTGAAACATAGGATTAGAAAAAAAATATACAGTACTAAATAACACATGAACACATGAATTGTTATATATAATTTCTAGCAGACTCTCTGTCGTTGCATGGTCGTAAAATACGCTTAAATATATTTTAATTCATGCAGATTTCGTATTTATTATTATATAGCCAATACTCTATTGATTATTGTACCTAATTTATAGTAGTGATTTCAAAAAAAGAATGACTAGGGATATCATTAGCTGAATCGAAACAAAAACTGTTAGCTCTCCAGCGTTATTCGTTACCATCTGAGCTAAATCCATACGCATATAAAAACATTTAAAATTAATTGGTTGAACATATAAATGTATATTTGCGCATGCGTAAAAAGTTCACGTTTAGTCAACTTACGTCTGCCAAATTCCAAATTTTTCAATCTTGATCCCCTTGAAGTTATATTTACCAGCTAAAAACCAAATCGAATTTGTTCAAAGGATCCGAATACCCTAAACATAAAATTACAAGTATGTATACCAAGAATTGACAAACTAGCTTGGTAGAGACCTTTTCATACACAGATAAACAATTTATATATATATATATATATATATATATATATATATATATATATATATATATATACTAGCAAAAGTACCCGTCGTTGACTGGGTTCAAAAACAGCCTACAGAAAATGGACTCTGATTTATGAAAGTATGATAGGTGAAAAGGAAGGGATGTAAAGAGATAGCTTCGAATTTAGGGTATCAAAACCAAAGCAAAATATGAGGAAAGTAAAAATAAAATAGATAAACCCCATGATTTATTATACCATACCTGTTCACACTGAAACACTTATCACAATATTCTGTGGATCTATATTAAAAAACCTTGTTAAACTTTGTGACATATTTCAATTCTATGGAGGTCAGGCGCGAACGAATACCCCATAATTTTATTATGCTATATTTCTTCAAACTGAAACATAATTATCAAAGTATACTTACGCAGATAGATATGAAAAGTCTTTATTAAAGTTTGTGCCTATTTCCATTCTATGGAGGCAAGGCGCGAACGCAGACCCCACAATTTTATTATACCATCCCTATTTAAGTTAAAGCATACTTATCAAAGTATTATTATGTACATCTATATTAAAAACACTTGTAAAAGTTTTTTTTTTAATTTTTAAATTTTTTATTTCCATACTTTGTGGACCAGGGGCGTACGCAGCCCCCCATAATTTTAATGAATCATCATTATGCCAGATCAAACATACCCATTCCTGCGTCTCGATACATCTTCTATCATTATATGTAATCAGTTTTTTTTTAAATAGTCAACCATGTAGGAGCCCATTCGTGACCAGACACATACAGACGTTCAGCTTTATATATATATATATATATATATATATATATATATATATATATATATATATATATATATATATAGGCGTGCAATAAGTAATACCCCTGACACACTTCCCATAGCAGTAAAGCAACGAAACTTGGCACAGTTATTAGTCTTTCTCTACATAGGAACCACCCAGACTTATGCATTTCTCTCATCGTTTGATGCAGCTCTGGAGACCGTTTTTGTAGAACACCCCAGGTTGGTCCTCCAACCACGACGAGATTTCAGAAATCAAGGCTGCATTATCTGGGAAACGCTTTCTTTTCAAAAAAACAACTTCATGGCTGAGAAGAGGTGAGAGTCAGAGGGTGCAAGGTCAGGGGAGTAGGGAGGATGGAGAAGGATTTCATAACCACACGCCCGGGCTTCTGATCTGACGACATGCGAGTTGTGGACCGGAGCGTTGTCCTGCAGGAGGAGGGTACCTTTGCTGATCTTGCCCCGCCTCTGGATTTTGATAGCTTCTCTTAATTTCCTCAAAAATGAAGCATAATAGGCTCCTATAATTGTGGTACCCTTTGCCAGTAAATCTGTCATCACTACTCCGTCCTGGTCACAGAAGACTGTGAGCATGACCTTGCCAACGGAGGGCTGCACCCTTACCTTCTTTGGAGGTGGTGAGTCCAAGTGCTTCCACTGCATTGATTGGGCTTTGGTCTATGGATCATAGGGATGGACCAAGGTTTCATCCTGTGTAATCAGTCTTTTGAAAAACTTTGACTCATTTTCTTGGCACATCTCAAAATTCATCCTCGAGCACTCGACGCGTTCTCACTTCTAGAATGGTGTGAGCAATCTGGGAATCCATCTGGTAGACACCTTATGCATATGCAAGTGGTCATGAATGATAGTTTCCACAGACCCTGTACTAATCTTGACATCTTGGGCTATTTGGCGAATAGTAATGCGCCGATCTTCCAAAATGGTAGCCTCAACTTTACGGACAGATGCCTCATCAATGGCAGAAGTTTCCACAGACTTCCGACCATGTTTGAATTCACGATGCCAGCGTTTTACAAGGTCATATGATGGGGCATTATCACCATAAGTTTCTTTCATTTCCTCAAAAGTCTCCTGTAGTGTGCGTCCTTTCAAATACAAAAACCGGATCACTGCTCGACATTCAACAGGCTCCATTTCACGCCTGACTCAGTTCAAACACCTGTAAAACAGAAACCACAATTAGTTCAGAGCTGTAATTTGCCACATAACCCGTAGAGATTTAAATCATTGCACATACAAAATTTCAGCTAGATCAGATAACTGGAACTGGGTCAGGGGCATTACTTATTGCCCGCCCCTCGTATATATATATATATATATATATATATATATATATATATATATATATATATATATATATATATATATACACTAGCAAGTTACTCGGCATTGCCAGTCGTAAAATACGCTTTAATATTATATGTTAATTTATGCAGATTTCGTATTTATTATTAAAGAGCGAATTCTCTGTTGATTATTATATTGTACCCAATACATACAGGGTGGCCACAAATCACACACCAATGTTAATTAAAAAAGTTACGAAATTCAAAGTAACTTTTTAAATTTTTTAACTTTTTTAATTAACATTGTAGCGTGACTTTGTGGCCACCCTTTATTAGTGATGACAGATGTAAATAAAAGAAGAAAATAAATAAATATAACCCTAGTATATGAATATCGAGAGTAATAAAGGTCTAAGGATCGAAAACTTTCAGTTAATTATATATATATATATATATATATATATATATATATATTAGACATTAAGAGGATATTATAGATAGATATATAAATACCCGTTCACATACACTTTTCACGATAAAGCTAGAACCCAGAATTAGATAGAATCTAGCAATTGCATCGACAACGGACAACGCCAAACCCAAAGTGGGTTTCGATGTACTGCTTCTCATCAGTGACGTGCTCCGACGTAGGTGCGAACCCAGGTTTTCGCACTCATGAATGTGCAATACTGACGACCTAACCATATGGGCCACGGCGCAATCTATTGGCTATGCCTCGAATTTTAAATTCTTATATTTTTATCCAGTTCTACATTCTACGATGTGACAAGCAACGCGTCATACAACTAAGATAGTTACTGCTGGTATGCAAGCGGTAGATATCACATCTACAAACATTAACTGAAATTAGCCGACTCCCTAGACACCATTTCGGAACAAATTTGTTGAGGGACATCACGTCCCTACGAAGGATGAACCGCTTTTTATACACATATTAGACATTAAGAGGAGATTATAGGTTGTTCCGAAATCGTGTCTCTATATATAACTAACTTTATATATATACCTTACTTTATATATATAGAAAGACATCTACAGATATATTCAACTTTACATAAAGATATAATCAAACGATTGGAAGAACTTCTCACCTGAAGCTATTAAAGATGATCATGGATATGACAAGTGCAACGATGGAAACAACATATCCTGACGTGAACACCGACATGACCGTTTCGGGTTGCTGAAAAGAAATACATTTGGATCAAAAGTGATTAACAAAAATAAAAAATAAATAAAATAAAAATAAAATAAAATGAACACATAAAATAAAAAAATAAATAAAAAAGAAATAAAATTAACAAATAAAATAAAAGAAAACTGAATTAGTCGGATGCGTTGGTGTTTTTTTTTTTTTTTTTTAGTTTTGTTTTGTTTACAGACTTTGCGCGAAAATTGAGCGTCGTTATCTTAAAATGACGTCAAACCCAATTTTCCGTGAAGTTAGAGCAAATGTAAGGTAGTGCACGTTTACACACACGTTAACATGTAGACACTCGGAACCCAACACGTTGTAGCAGAATACGTCGCAAAGAACAGAAGACAAGTAATAACTCGCCTCACTTTTTCCGTTAAAACAACATTTATTTCTGGGTACAAATAAAACGGGATCGTGCTCTTTCTCTCTGACCTCTGTCCTCTAAAATATTATCGTCCCCATCTGTCTGTGGGCATTTTCTTTTTATATCTTTTTCTTTTATTCCTCACCGTGACGTCACTTCGCACACGGCTCAGCATTTGCATATAGCCGACATACGCACATCCGCGTTTTGTTACACAAGTAGAAAAGTGAGGAATTTCACTAGAGATCTAACAGTAAGTATTTTGCTATGTCACGATAAAGATGGCCAATAATCCACATAAAAAATAAGGGGAACATAGATTCTCAATGGGAGTGAAATTCAGAGGTGAATTTTTGGGTTCCCAAGGGATGAATTTTCAACCCATTTATAGTTTTAACCGTTTCTTGTTTTTATTTACAGAATTCGGACCCATCATGAGTATCAAAAAAAAAAAAAATACGATCATTCATAAATGGAATATGGATGCACATCCATCATCATAAATGGAGAAGAAAAGTCCTAGTGTGTTATTTGTTGTTAAGTTTTGACAAAGGATTCGATGAAACCAGAAAAGATGAAGCAAGATTTGCAAAATGTTCAGCCTCATCAAAAAGATAAGAACAAGATAATTTTTTAAACACCATGGGAATGCTCTCAAACAGATGAAGCTGTTTTCAACAGTAGGTTTTAAAAAAGAAAGCCAAAAAGGCACTGAAGCTTCGTATGTCGTAGCACTTGAACTAGCAAAACAGTGCACTTTTTGAAACAGGCAATCTTGGAAAGGACAGAGAATGAAGAAGAATCACATTCCTACAAATAGTAAAAAGGGTGCATGGGCCAAGCAAGGTTGAGAACCCCTGAAGTAGAAAATATGTAACAATATATATATATATATATATATATATATATATATATATATATAATGAATAAGAAAAAATCAAATACTTTTGCTGTGTAGCCAGTCAGTGTGTATATGTATCGTATGTATGTATGACGTGTATATAACGCGTGTATAAACGAGTCTCTATTTACTGTGGTATATTTGTGTTTATGTATTTCGTGTAATCGTCTCTAGTTATGTGCATATTTACAGCAGTCTATTTTTGGTGTGCGTGTACGTGTTCACACATCACACACAAAAATAAAAGGATACAATTTGATGGGATGTACATTGGAGAATAGGGAAACATACCATCTATCTGGTTGATCTTGCGTTGACGAATCCTTGGAAAAAACTGCAATATAAAGATTATTACAACGGAAGTCTTGCTTGTATTTATAACCTTATTTTCCGATACTTTCCCATTGAAAAAACAAAAAAAAAACACACGCTGGTCTTTAGTTCTACATTTTAATTATCGACCCGCCCTGCTTGGGGGTCATCACGATTCGTTGACCGTCTCTCTCAACCTCCGATTGCCATCTCCTCGTTACAGGCTGACTTGACTAACTTCGTACGTGTAAATCTAAAACTCATTACGTCATCACTCACGTGACAAAAGAATCAAAACTCATCGCCTCTTGTTTTTGTTCTAACATTCTTGCTTGTTTTAATATTCCTACGTTAACATTCCTGTGAATTGTTAAATGTAAATATTTTTTAACTGTAAATATTTATTTCGCTTCGATAACATGCTTTCTGACATTCTACTTTTACAAATCATAATAATTGACCATCATAATACTCAGCATAATAATCGACTATTTTACTTCCGGTCTTTTCGGGCAGACCAAAAACATAACACTTTTTTTTATTCGCTCCAGAAATTCATATATATATATCAGGTTGACAAAAAAGTTATTGCGGTTTTTAACTTTTAAATTCAGATAAACATATCTCGGCTCAAACAAAAAGTATTGATCGAAATAAGCGCCATCAAAATGAAGACACTTTTGCCAACGCACAACACGTGTATTTATGTCAGTAATGTAAAAATCTTGCGTTCTGGTGGAGATGCTGGATGTTGTTGTCGAAGTGTCTGATGAATTTTATCTATTTGTTGACAGTGCTTCTCCGCTGAAATGATTTCGCCTGCATTAAAAAAAACAAACTGTAATGGATGAGATCTGTCGCAGACCACCAAACAGTCAGCATGCCCTTCTTTTGGCGCAACTCTGGCTTCAGGAAGTGTCGTGGAGCTTCGTCGGCGTTTAACCACTGAGCTGAGCGTCGCCGGTTGTCGTAAAGAACCTAATTTTCATCGCAAGTCACAACCCAGTCGAGAAACATGTCGTTCTTTTTGCGCAAAAGAAGGGAAGATAAACTTTATAACGACGATTTTTTTTTGTTGTCATTCAATTCGTGAGGCACCCGTTTACCATTTTTTGTTGTTGTCTTCTCAATCTCTCTGAAGTGGTTGGAAATCTTCGTATATGTTATGCCTAATTCAGAAACCATTTCTCAAACAGTTTTGCATCGATTGGCTTCGACTAAGGCTCTTAATTGATCGTTGTCAATATCCGATGGCCAACCATTACGCTCATCATCTTCAAGACTCTCGCCGCCACGAAATTTCTTAAACCATCATTGTGCTGTGTGGTCAGTAGTGGTTCCGGGGCCAAACGTTTCGTTGATATCACAAGCTATTTAAGCAGCGTTCCGGCCTAGCTTGAATTGAAATAAGAAAATTGTGCGAATTTGCTTTTTTTCATTTTTTATTCAACGTTTTGAAAAAAAAAAAACACATAATTGTTTTAAAACGATTGTAATTTAAACGATTAGATACAGCGAAAAACGTGCTTTAAAATGATATATAAAGTAAAAGTATTACAACGAAAACTTATTTAAAAATACATCATTTGAAATCAAAATGAAAAATTCTGCGAGAACTTTCTCGTCAACCTAATATTAAGTTTTCTGAATTGGAAATGAATTCATATAACATTTATCGTTGACTACTTTTTGACTCTGAAGTATTATTTTCTTTAGTTCCTTGCATCAAATGGCTTCATGCCTTTTCTGAAAGAGATTTCCATACCTCATTTCTACAAATACGGACAATCTATCCATTCATTTCATTGACCCTTATCCTCGAGTGGCTTTTGATCTTGATAATTGTCGAACTAACGCAAATAAATTCTGATCTCTTTCATTACAAACCTTATATTATGTTATAGAATCATGTCTAAAAATGTAAATATTTTATGATTTTTTAAAACATTTTTTTTTTTCACTTCAAACAATGTTGTCACTTGAGATTATGCCTAACAGGGGACTGTGGGGAGTTGAGCAGCGAGATGTATATACACATTACATTTAAACTTTAGCATGTTAGTACAACCAGGGAAGCAGGAAGCAGAAAGGGAATGCTAAAGTCTAGCATTCTGAGGTAATAAGCTATTAGAGTATCTGGGCATCTGGGAACATTAAGAGTGAAGAGGTGGGATTTTGCTTCTTGTCGCGTTAGTCTGGTTTATGCATATTGAGGAGGCACAAGTGCCATGAGGTCATTAGATACCCTACCATTAAAGTTTTTGTAAAACAAATACAGGTATGCAATAATGCGGTGATGCGACAGAGGTTGGAGCTTGGTTGATAGTGCGAAGCTTCTTAGGTTGGAGATTCTTTTTTGGGCCATACCTAAGAGGGAGAGATTGTGGCAGATACACTAATCCAAACATGGCAACAATACTCCATGCATGAGCGAATTGTGTTTTTATAAATGTACAATATTCTCTCTGATGTGATAGAAAATTTAAAAAAAAAAAAAAAAAACCTGACAAAATGTGTGTTCGCGGAGAGGATAATAAAGCAAACAAATTTAAAGTAAAATAACACCTGGGAAAAACCGGACCGGGAAAGCTAGTTTCCAATAAAGGGTTAAAATATAAATGACGGATATTTTATATGCTGAATAAATTGGAATTGAGTGGAGACGTGGCCGCTTCTTGGATCAGCTAAAAGAAAAAAAAAAGAGGAAGAATATCGCTATTTTTGAGATAATAATAAAATCAGACGGCATAATTGTCATCGTCCATCTCCGCCACCATTGTCGTAAACGGAGGATGTTAAGGACCAGTTGATTCATTTACGAATTAATATTTGTTCTGAAATCTCTTGGCATAGAAAAATAACACACGCACTTTGCGATTCCTTTTGTCTACGATTTTCGTATTGTCCGTTTTTCTAATGCTTGTTTTCCGATTCTTGAGTGCAAAAATGATTTTGAAGAAAATTATTCTTTTGTGGACTGTTATCCCCATCTTTATGGTTGTTGTCGTTTCATCACGTTTCGACCAACACATCCTCTGACTTTCTTCAGGTGATCAACCGCGACTGGATAGGAATATTGAGTCTTGTAACTGTATCCTCAGTAATTACTGCCTTCCATAGTTGTTGTCTCACCACGTTTTGGCCAACTAATCGTCTGGCCTGCTTTGGGTAGGATTGAAACTGTTATCTTCAGACAATGCTCACATGAATCTGTAGAAACTCAACGACTATATCCACTGCGCCATGGTTCCCGAAATGAAACAACAACTATGAAGATGAGGACAACAACAACAACAACAACAACAACACACACACACACACACACACACATACACACACACACACACACACACACACACACACACACACACAAAATGAATACACAAATTATGAAGCCTCACTTCAAAGGATTAAAAAAAAATTTCGTTTTTATTGTTTTGAACAGAAATCGGGATACATTTTAAAATGGCGCCCGTAATCTCTATCTCTATTTTTACTATTATGTAAAAGGAATTTTGTGTGTGTGCGTGTGAGAGAGATTTTGTTTGTGTGTTTGTGTATGTGTGTGTGAGTTTTTTGTGTGTTTGCGAGTTTGTGTGTGTGTGTGAGTTTTTGTGTGTGTGTTTGTGTATGGGTGCTCGGCGTTGCCCGGGTGTTTGGAGGTGTGTGTTGAGCAAAACAAAAAGTGTTAGTAGGAAGGCAGGCTCGAACCCGTACTGTGAAAAAGAAAAAGAATTGGGGGGGGGGAAACGTGATGTCTTTGCTGTTATGAACATCGCCAAACCGGAAGTAGGTTTCAATTAAAGCTAGACAATCGAAAAGAGGGGATGATTTTCGAAAATATTTGCGAAAAAAGCAACCCCTTCCTGTAGAAAAGTGCCCAGTTGAGGGTGAAGAAATTCATGTTTTAGCAAATTTTTTGGTATTTGTCGTCTGAAGGGTCGAGCTTCAAAACGATACTGATCTTGTGAAAATTCGTTGCCTCTATCCAAAGTTTTAGTCAGACATGCAAACATACATACACACATTTATATATTTGCAGCTCAAATTTTCGATCCGAGCCGATTAAAAAGCTTGCTCTATCTCTGAATACCCTTTATGTAAAATTTCAAATGTTCAGACCAGAAATTGTCTTTAGTAATTTAGTAGAGACCGCAGAGGTCAATTTTTTTACACTTTGATCCCTATTATGACCCCTTAAAATTTATTGTTTTGGGCTCAAATCAAGTTATTTAGTTAGATCCATGTCCGAGGAACCTATATCTAAAATTTCAATTGTTTATACCCAAAATTGGCGGAAGAGTTTGGTAGAGTTTTAAAAGGTCAAATCGTTGAACTTTGACCTCTTAACAGCCAAATTTTTGGCCGAAAATGGATCACAAAAATTTTCCCAAATCTCAATACCCTGTATATCAAATTTCGAGATTGTAGACAGAAAGTTGACAGAGTTATTGTGTAGGAAAATGTACACAGAGACAGACACACAGACAGATACTTTCACTTTTATAGATATACTAGCATGGATACCTGGCGTTGCCCGAGTGTTTTGAGTTGTTGAGCAAAAAAAAAAGTGGTAGTAGGAAGTCAAGCTACCCTGAAGGAGGAAAAGAGTGGGGAAAAACGTGACGTCTTTGCTGTTACGACCACTGCTAAACCGGAAGTGACGTAGGTTTAAATTAAGGCTAGACAATCGAAAAGAGGGGATGACTTTCGAAAATATCGGCGAAAAAAACGACCCCTCTTTGTATAATAGTGCCCAGTTGAGGGGGAAGAAATTTATGTTTTTAGCCAATTTTTTGGTATTTGTCGTCTGAAGGGTTGAGCTTCAAAACGATACTGATCTTGTGAAAATCCTTTGCCTCTGTCGAAAGTTTTAGGCAGACATGCAAACATACATACATACATACATACATTTATATATTGATAGCTAAAATTTTCGATTCGAACCGTTTAGAAAGCTTGCCCTATTTCTGAATACCATTTATGTAAAATTTCAAATGCTTAGACCAGAAATTGTCTGAGTAATTTGGTAGAGATCGCAGGGGACAATTAAAAAAAAAAAAAACTTTGACCCCTATTATGACCCCTTAACATTTATTGTTTTTGGCTCAAATCAAGTTATTAAGTTAGATCCATGTCCAAGGAACCTATATATAAAATTTCAATTGCTTATACCCAAAATTGGCGGAGGAGTTTGGTAGAGTTCTCAAAGGTCAAATCGTTAAATTTTGACCCCTTAACAGCCAAATTTCTGGCTGAAAACGGATTACAAAGACTTTCCCAAATCTCAATACCCTGTATATCAAATTTCGTGTCTGTAGACAGAAAGTGGACAGTTATTGTGTAGGGAAATGTACACAGACAGACAGATACACAGACAGACGCTTTCACTTTTATATATATATATATATATATATATATATATATATATATATATGGAGAGAGAGAGAGAGAGAGAAAGAGAGAGTTAGAGAAAAACAGACAGACAGAGGAAGAGAGGGAGAGAGAAGTAGAAAGAGAAAAGAAAAACATTGACTCATGTATTGAATAAATTCGTAAGTAGTAGCTGCAGCCGTAGGTCAATCATTTAGCTAGCCAGATAGAGACAATTTGTGAGTTCGAACCTCACCCGGAGAATAATCATTGTTTACTTTTGTTTTGTCATTGAATGATTTTAGATATTTCAACTTACGATATTAAGCACATTTTTGGGTTGGTTTTACTTTTATTTATTTTTGTGATCTTCGTAATTTATGAGGATCCCGAGCAACCTTTTTAAAGACATTTCTACTATATCAATGAAGAGTTGTCTGTAATCGATAAACTTATAAAGTTTGATATAATTAATCTACTCAACCATCATTCATGTTTTTCTGTAACATTTCTACCAATGTTGACCCGAAAACGACTTTCTTCAATCAACACAAAAGGAGTCATATATATATATATATATATATATATATATATATATATATATATATATATATATATATATATATATATATATATATATATATATATATACATTCCAACATGATAATACTCGATCTTACACATTACTGTTCACCAAAGATCTCGTAAGAGACTTTGTTTGGCAATTTTTTCCGCTTCCTGTATATTCTCTTGACCTAGCTCCTTCGGATTATTATTTATTTCGAGGATTACAAAACTATGGTTCACATCTCGGAAGGAGATTGAAAATGAGTTAGATTCATATTTCACATCAAATCCTAAGCAGTTTTACAAGCGAGGTGTTTATAAGTTTGTTGACCCATGGAATCAAGTTATGGAAACCAGAGGTTGCTATCATTATGAATAAAGATTTTCAAAATTTCAGTTTTTATTTTTTTTATTTTTTCACAATAAAATTTTAAATCGGTAAAAACTTTTCCACCAACTTAATATTTTTGGTTGAGATATTCGCAAAGTTCACGATCAATAAATATGCTTTATTCATAAAAATATAAAAAGAAAACTATAAAAAACTATTGATTCACAATGAAAAGATATTGAATAAAGTTCCTGCAGATGTTACAAGTTACTTCGGTGTGGATTCAATAAAGAGATACAATAAGAATAATTATTTCACCTTTTTTTTTTCTGGAATTCTTTGGCACCAACTTGAATGTCAGCTAACAAGCTTAACGCTAAAGCGAGGTGCTATATTTATGAGAAAGCAGAAGAATTCCAAGGACAGGTAGAATTTATTCCAGAGTAGAAGAGTATTACATAACTTTTATGCTTACTTAGGAAGATTAAAACCTTGCAACTGGGTTGTTTGGCAATTCTGTGGCAATACAATCTCTCTTTCTCTATGTATATATGTATGTATGTATGTATGTATGTATGTATGTATGTATTTGTAATATTGCGCCGATGCGCATACGTAAATACATGAGAAGTGACGTCACTATAAAAAAGGAAAAAAGATCTCGACAGAGACGAGATAACGATCGAGATCTCGGGAGAGACGTGGAGAGCGGTCTACATCATGTGGGTGACGTCGCGAAGTGAACGACGAATAAATAAATGTCGTTGTACAAATCAAAAAGGCGAGTCAGAGTTATTTCCTGTCTTTTTGTCCACTTTTCGACTGAGGCAACAATGCATGTACAAGTGTACAATGTTACTCCTCTTTCTTTCTCTCTCTCTCTCTCTCTCTCTCTCTCTCTCTCTCTCTCTCTCTATATATATATATATATATATATATATATATATATTGTATTGGTAGTAATTATTTGTTTGTTAAGTGTGTCCACCAAAAGAGTGCTCAATGTTTAGACAGAGCAAAAATACGTGGATTTATTTTACAAACAAATGGCTACACATAGGCATACATGTTTCAGCGAAAACCCAGTACGGGAATCGCTTCATCAGGCCAAGGACATCTCTGTACCATATTTCTTCAAACTGAAACATAATTATCAAAGTATACTCACGCAGATATATATGAAAAGTCTTTATTAAAGTTTGTGACTATTTCCATTCTATGGAGCCCAGGCGCGAACGCAGACCCCACAATTTTATTATACCATCCCTATTTAAGTTAAAACATACTTATCAAAGTATTACTATTAAAAAAAACTTATCAAAGTATTATTATTTAAAAAAAATTAAAAATAAAAAAAAAACCGTTTACAAGTGTTTTTTAATATAGATGTACATAATAATACTTTGATAAGTATGTTTTAACTTAAATAGGGATGGTATAATAAAATTGTCGGCTCTGCGTTCGCGCCTTGCCTCCATAGAATGGAAATAGGCACAAACTTTAATAAAGACTTTTCATATCTATCTGCGTAAGTATACTTTGATAATTATGTTTCAGTTTGAAGAAATATGGTATATATAAATTAGGGGGTGTTCGTTCGCACCTGACCTCCATAGAATGGAAATATGTCACAAAGTTTAACAAGGTTTTTTAATATAGATCCACAGAATATTGTGATAAGTGTTTCAGTGTGAACAGGTATGGTATAATAAATCATGGGGTTTATCTATTTTATTTTTACTTTCATCATATTTTGCTTTGGTTTTGATACCCCCAAATTCGAAGCTATCTCTTTACAACCCTTCCTTTTCATAACCGATCATACTGTCATGAATCAGAGTCCATTTCTGTAGGCTGCTTTTGAACCCAGTTAACGACGAGTATTTTTGCTAGTATATATATATATATATATATATATATATATATATATATATATATATATATATATATATATATATATATGAAAATTAAAATACATCTCATTAAGAAATTAAAAAAAAAATACCAGGAGACAACACATGATTTGAAAATTATGTTTTATCGCCACCCTTCTTGTTTTGTAAATTTAGTTTTTCTAAGAACTTACAATTGGTTAACAGATCTAATTAAATTTTAGCCTCTACCCCTTTTTTGTTATGAATAATTTAGAAATAACATCCCCTAGTGTTTTGCTTAATATTTTTAAATGTATTTTATATTTTTAAAAATTTACTTTCAATAGAACCTAAATACGAAACCTCAGAAGTGTAGAGTTGTCCCTCTTCTCTTTACCAAGCATGGCGACTTATACACCTGAAGAAAATCGGAGGCTACATCGATCGAAATGTTGTGCAAATAATACTCAAGATTAGTTCGATTAATCGAAATACAACAACAACAACAACAACAACAACAACAACAACAACAACAACAACAACAAAAATGATTTATCGAAAAATCTCGAAAACTTTTCTATCAATCGTTTGAAAATTAAAATGATTATTTGCAGACGTTCAATAAAAAAAAATAAAAACAATATTTTATGCATCCGATTTTAAAGATGAAGGTTTTATTGTGTTTTGATGATGTTTTGATTGTGTTTGCAAATCCTGATAAACGTCGATTGTAATTAAACGCAGACGAATATTTTAAAGATGCGTTCATTTAATCTGTGGGGTTAGCGATGACAATATTATTTCAAATGGAAACGTTACGGTCGGAATATTTTATCATGATGCGTGGTGCTATTAAAATACAATTTTCAAATTTAAGCGTGACAGACAAAAGAAAAATGCTATTTTGAACTTTAGCCTGTTATACCGATCAAGGAAGAACTTTTTATTTCTCTCTCCTCCCCTCCCCGTCGCTCCCTATATTTTCCTATTACTACTCTCCTCTCCTCTTCTCTCTCTAATGACGAAAAGTCTATATTCCAAATTTCAAGATGTTGTCCATCTTACCTTTTATTTATGTATGCGGAAATGTTCATACTTAAAAACAAAATAAATGGCCCAATCGTTAACTTTCCTAGTAACTCTCGCTTCCCTTATTTTGTCCTTTAGTTCTCATATTCAATCACCAACGATGACAAAGGGGGAGTAATTGCTGTTTTCTGTGTCGACATCTATCCATCTCACACTTTTCGTTGTGTTGGGGTTTGACCTTGAAGCAGTATTTCACGCACGCACACACACACACACATTCAATTTACGTAAATTAAGATTAATCTATAAAGGATCCAGTTATAATTACAAAACACAATTATTAAATACGGCTTATGCATTTATAAGTATTATTTTAAATATATATATATATCATTTTAGAATAATTCATGCCCAAAGCAATTCATCTGCATAATAAACAAAAAGTTAAAGTAGCGTTATATAATGAAGCCCTACGTAGACAGACTGATAGTTTTTAGCTAGTACATTAGAAATAGATTTGAGTCACGAAACCTCATAGTTTCGTTGAAGGTAATTTGAGTTAAAAATCTGTCGATTAACCCGCGTAGCTGAGTGACAGGAAAAAGGTTATGGGTCACGTCAGACAGGTAAACAGGTACGAACACCTGTTCAATGCTCAACTCGTGAGAACGAGACTTGGCGAGATTTATGATGAGACTCACGTTTTAAGAGTGAGATGGGAAAGGAAAATGGACAGTTTAGTTTTGGGGTCGCAACGAGAACTGTTCACACAGTTCTTGGGAAACGGCAAGGAAACGCACATGGCGGTTAAAATGTAGCAGGAACTTCGCGAGATAGAGGATCAAGTCAAGAGTGAGGTCATTTTTAGAGCAGTAGAATGATCCAACGAATTTTTCGGTGATATTAGCAAAAGATCTGACGTAAGTCTTCCATTTCAGGTCTGGAATGAAAGTTAGTCCAAGAGGCTTATGAAAGCAAATGGCTTCATTAAGGAGAAATCTACTTATTTCAATCAGAAAAAGTGGGAATTACAAAAAAAAATAAAAAAAAATAAATAAAATAAAATAAAATAAAAATTAATAAATAAAAAAATAAAAACAAACAAACACACTGAAAAATGGTATTTCATACATAAACGTGACACGAAAACCGACGGACAAAGGCTGAAATAAACTTAATTGCGTCCATTCAAGCTATTCAGATTAATCTCCCTTTAACTACTGTGTGTGTTGCATTGATGAGAAGAGAACTAATTAACATCCTTACAAAAGCAAAGATCCATCATAGTTTTTAAAATATTTTTTTTTTATTCACGTTCTCCCATGACAAGGCATGTCGCCACTTGGACGTAAGCGTCTACAATTTTGGGACAATGCCTAGGAAATGGCGGACAGGTGTTGGAGCTAAGTTGACATAGTGGACCTATTAAATTGGAAACTTTTTTGAGCCCTATCCAAGAGGGAGAGGCTAGCGATAAACGCACCAGTCCAGACATGACAAAAGTACTCCATACATGGGCGATGGTGGCTTTGTAGAGGTACAGGATATTCTCAGATGTGAGTAGTTTTCTAGCTCGATAAAGGGAACCCTCCTTCTTTGCAGCACCCTTCGCAATATCCACAATCTAGCAGTAGCCTTCGCAATGTCCTCGTCTAGCAGAAAACACTATCAATAATTTCCCCCACTCTTTATCTGTGCCTAAACCTAAACGTAGAATCCATGAACAAAGCTTCTTTCTTAGAAGTGCACACCTATGGAATTGTCTTCCGTTTTCCTGCTTTCCAGCTGACTACAATATGGTTGCCTTCAAGTCTAATGTAAACAAGTTCTTGGTGAGCCGTTCCATATAAGTTAACAAATTTACCGAATTTCCATTATTAACGATTACTATATTGTCCAATTTCTACTGTAAACTCTTTAACCCTTATCCTCGAGTGGCCTCTTGGCCTTGATAAGTGGTAATGCCTATGTAAAAAAATGTATTTGTTCCAGTCCATATTAATCGTGAATGTTAGGCCGAGGAGTTTGAAGGAAGAATTCTCAGGTAGGATGTTATTTGTCATGGATATCGATGGTTGGAGGGCTTCCTGTAATTGTTAAAGGAAAGCAGCTTAGTCTTAGAAGCATTAAATGTTATTATTCATTTACGGACCCCATTCTACTACAGTCTGGTGGTCATTTTCCAACGATTCTGCCATTTATTTACACCCGTTCTTCGCTCATCATAAATAATATCCAACGACCATTTGAACCGCACATGTTAATACTTGTGCTTCTGGATTAATAAAGTTATTGGCGTTAAAAGAACACATTACACTAAATACGAGGCGCCTTAAATAAGTTTCCAGACTTTTTTTTACAAGCATTTAAAATTGCTGTAAACTTGTAAATTCAGTATGTTATTGCTATACATCTTATGAGATGACTGACCAATTTTTATGATTTCAGGTTCAAATGAACAGCTAGAGTGGGAATGGGAATACACCCTACAAAAGCCTGATTGTCACAGCTGGTGAATTTCAAAAATGCAATCTGGACGCAAGGACACTTTAAAAGAACGATATGGAATAAAATTCTGTTTTAAACTTGAAAAAAAAAATGACACAGAAACCTATAGAATGCTTTTGAATGCTCTTGGACTATCCTGCATGAATTGAACATCAGTTTTGAGTGATATAAGAGATTAAAAGAAGGCAGGGAGTCAGTGAAGGATGATGAGAGGTGTGGAAGGAGTAAGGAAGTCAGAATACCAGAGTTGATTGGCCAAATAAAGAATTTCCTGGATGAGAACCATCGCGTGTCTATAGAGACAATATGTGCACAGTTTGATGTACACACAATTATTCGCAAGGAACTGAAGATGCGGATAATTTGTGTAAACTTTGTTGCAAAGGTGCTCAGAGAAAATAAAAAAGAAAGGCGTTGTCATGACAGTTCCCCGTGGAAGCATGCTGATTCGCTCAAACCAAGAAGACCAGATAAAGCAAATCCGCCCAAAAACGTATGATGATCCCTTTATTGTTTGACAGCACAGGCATGATCTACATGTACTGGGTTTACACTGTACATCCAGTCAACAAAGAATATTATGTTGAGGTTTTAAGGGAGTTCAGGGAAAGATTCCGTCAGATGAGACCAGCACTCTTCAAATCGGGTCAGTGGCATTTCCACCAGGACAATACACCAGTCCACAACTCCATCTTTGTCACAGACTATTTGACCGAGATGGACATCACGATAGTTCCTCACCTTCCCTATAGTTCAGACCTTGCTCCCTGTTATTTTTGGTTATTGCTTAAGCTCAAGGAAAACTTTAGAGGCTATCGTTATGAGACAATTGAGGAGATGAAAGAGGCTGTGATATGCTCACAAAAGAGGACTACCATGGGGCGTTCCAGAAGTTGTTGGAACAGTACAAGTTCATTGCAGCCGAAGAAGATTACTTCGAGTGGGACTAGAGTTTCATGTGTGTACTATCAATAACGAAAAACGTCTGGAAACTTATTGAAGGCACCTCGTACAATGATTCGTCAAACTACAGCAAATGCCCTGAGAAAGTTTATATTTCCACATGTTAAACAAAACCCCAAAATCGCTAGGAAAAATGTAATGCAAATATCACACACACTTGACTCGAACTCAAAAAGACTTGGTTTAAATCTGTAGCAGCCGACACTTGCTACAAACAGGCAAAAGATAATTCTCACGATTCGAAATTTGAAATCCATTTCCTCCTGGCGTTTCCAATCATAAGCCAGCTCCCAATCACGTGACAGAGTTTATAAAAAGGCGAAATCTGAAACTCTCAACCTTTAATCCTAACCCTGGCCCCAGCAAAATGTGAGTACAACAAGCTAACAATGGCTCTCTTCAAATACACCTTTATTTTCACGTGCTGTACCCAAACGAACTTTATTTATCATTCTACAACTCACACTCACTCACGACAACACGCAAACACAATGAAGTCTTCGCCCTTTCTTTCTCCTGTGATTGGTTTCCTTTGCCCCGGCGACTACTAGCTATAAACACGTGTGGACTGAGCCGTTCTCTCCTCAACAAGCCGGCAATATATTAATTCTATCTTTACACAAGAACACTTCAACCTACTAATACGTTTCTCTCTTGTACTCTTCTACTAACGAAAATAACAAATAAAGTTGTTTATTAAATGTTAAAATGAGACTTCATTACGTTGGCTTTATTTCTATATTTTGGTGAACCCGATGTGATATGAACACGCAACCCCATACCGTTTTGTATTCTATAGATCCATGCATCCTTGCGTGTTCTGATATTTGTGAAGACTTGTTAAAACTGGTTAAAAGAACAAGCCAACTATTGGACGCATCTCACAACTGGTTCGACGACAAGTGATACGAATTCCCTCAGAATAAATTTTATGCGCAAACTTTTAATTGAAGAAAACGTTTTGTCTGCAAATGAAGATGATAATGTCTGAAATGTCAACGATCTAAATTCGATCTTGATTTGTGCAACAGAACCGATAAAAACGCCATTAAAACAACGACCAGGTTAAAACTATAATTTCCTATATAATTGCCATGTCTGTTCCAATCAAATATAGCTCTATCGTTATTTTCATGTCAGGTCAGATGCTCGAACAATCTTCAAATACCATCAACATGTCTATATACTTATCTAGCTAAAACAATTTTGTTTTACTCTCTAATCAGTACCTAAAATAAACAAAAATTCCATGAACAAAGTTTCTTTCCTAGAATTTTCCATCTGTGAAACACAATACCATGGGACTGCTTCCCGTCTGACTATAACCTGGTCGTTTTCAAATCTAATGTAAATAAGTTCTTGTTGAGCCGCCCAATTTAATAATCAAACGCTACCCAAGTTACCATTACCGATCATCATTAATCCGTATCCTCGAATGACTCTTCGCCTTTATAAGCGGTTACCTTTAAGTAAAAAAGAATAAAAGGACATATTTAAAAAAAAATGCTGTTAAACTTATATCGATAACAAAATTACATGGTCCGTATATATATTTTGCAATACATACTTTTATTTACTACTACTACTACTACTATTACTACTACTACTACTACTACTACTACTACAAAACATTTTGGCATTTGACACCAGTCGAGGATACGTCCTTGTCAATCAGTCCGTCGGGATTGCGCCGCTACAACAAAAACTGCGCTGCCTGTCGAACTGAGTTATGGTTCTATGCGTTTCTAGGAGATTCGCCCTCTCAGGCTTTACCAGCTCGTACTTTGAGAACGGGTTAGTTACTTGCTAATCGCCCGAAGCGCCCTTACCGAAAAATACAATTGAGGTTGCACAGATATATTTTGGTAGGCTGCATTGACTCTTGTGCGCTGGTTTTTCTATTCTCACATACTGACCACGTGTTACATCTTTCTGCGGTTGAAGGGAGGTAAATACTTACTACTACTACTACTACTACTACTACTACTACTACTAACAATAATAATAATAACTATAGGAACATTAGAAACACTCTTTAAAAAACCGATAAGAATAATCTAGGAGAAATTGGAATCAAAGGGATAATTGACACCATACAGCATACTGCACTGATAAACAGCCAAAATATTGAAGAAAATACACAAGTGCGGAAACCAATCCACTTAATCAAGCAACGCCAACCAACCAGAGGCAAGTTAAAATGGAAACAGAACAAAATATAGAAACAAACTCCGCACGAATTTTAGAAGACTTAAACTAGAAATCCTATAATCTGGCCCCCGTCCAATCTGATGCACCCTCAATTAGCCCGCTCCCAACCGAACCCACCCTCAACTTGAATCAACAACAACCTCACTCATCCCAACCTCCAACCTGACCTACCTCCAATCTAACCTTCTCCCATACTTACTCAACCCCTACCTGACCCACCCAAAATCTGACCCAACCTCACCTGAGCACATCCACCCCCAACCTGACCCATCCTGAAACTTGACCCATACCCAATCTGACTCAAACTCACGCAAACTTACTCATATGGTGGCACCAATCTTGGCTAGTATCACGCAAATCCACCGTGAATCACTAAGGAGGATCGAAAGATTGAAAAGAGAGAACACATTCCAGACATCGACAGAAAGCATGGCGCAGAAAGTATTGGAGGGAGACATATTGCCACAAAATTCCAAATAAATCCAATGGATGTTATTAGCGAGAAATTAATGGCAAATGGCTGTTGCTATAACACCAAATAATTACAACGATTATCGAAAAAGGCAGAAAGTGGCAAAAATATTGGGAGACTAGCTACACTCAGACTCCAAGGAACACCATTCGTTATTGACAGTGAGCAATCACTTATAATGATTTGTGAATAAATAATAATACAAACCCACATGAACTGAAACTATCAAGGAAGATGTCTAAATAGTATTCCATGAATTGACAGCAGAAAAAAGGCGGCGGTTTCACAATACAAAATGAGCATGAAAAGTCTAAGCAGATTAGAAGGGTTGGAAAAAGATCATCGTCCAGACGTCTACCGTAAATGCACAGAGAGTACTGGAATCATGGAGAGGCTTATATAATAAATATTTACAGGAAACAAAAATATATATTCTTGTTAAATATTTAAGTAAATTCCTTGTCTGTTAGGGTGTTCATTTCTTATCAGTTTTTCATATGTATCGATTTTTTCAATCCATTGATTTATCCTGGATTGCAATCGTTTTTGTTTCCCGTAGAGTTTGCTTTTGATTCTTCAAATAAGATATGAATAAATGTACAATGGTTGTTCCCAAAGTAATGTCTCCTATGTTTTTTGTTATTCGCCCGATGAGATCAGAAAGGTTTGTAAATAGCATTGTTATGATGACTAAACTTATGCATTTATAACCTGAAAGTTTCATCTATTTTTTGCAAATATTGACGATGTGAGATTCTAAGAAAGCAAATTTTGTCATGGACGTGCGTCAGAAGCAGAGATGTGTCATTGAATTCCTGGCAAATATGCGTTGAAAATGGTGATGACTATATAGAAAAATAAATTCTACTTTATGGTACCACTCCCGTCTTAGTAGCTCTTTTTTAGTTTAAAAATTAGGAGGCGTTACTTTTGGGACGACCATCGTATATATGTTTATATATTAACCTATATATAATGCGCCCGTTTAGTGTGTATTTTTATTTAGTGATGCACAAATTCCTTATATCTATATGTTTTTAGATATATGTTTGGTGCATACATTCATTCGATAATATTGAAAATCGAAAAAATCCGATCTTAAAAATAGTCTTATCTCTGTCATAGATAAAAAAGAACTTTTACATGGGAGTATTTTACGTTACACCGTCAAGGGAAATCATAAAATCGCAGCAAATAATTTCTTCTAAGAATAAAGATACAACAGATTTATCGTCATCTGCTTTCAGTAGTAGAGCATTCGACTACATATTCAATGACCCCTGTTTAAGCCCGGGTGTACCTCACCATTTTATTTCAATTTTTTTCTTATGAATGAGTCCAGTTCAATTAAAATCAAGAAGAGGTATCATTCAAAATCGCCGCAAATCATTTCTTCGATTCCATATTTTAAAATTAAACATTAATCAGAAGTGTCTTTTCGAGGGCATTCATCGTAAAACTCAAATATCAGCTGACGTGATATTGTAAACAAACGCGGACGGAAGTTGATTAATGACATTATCATCATCATTATTTATTTATTTATTTATTTATTTTGCGAATTTTTGCGGGCAAATTATTTCTTGTAATATATAATATTCAATAGAAGATTGATTCTATAATAATATATACGCAATTTGCATAAATTAAAATATCATGTTTAAGCGTATTGTACGACCGGGCAACGCCGAGCGTCCAGCTAGTTGCAGTATATTTATTATATTTTATTATCCCTATCCCTTCTATATGTATATATTTATTCCGAGTCGCAATTGTATGTGTTGAGGAGTGCCCAATTCCGCGTGTTGTAAGATATTGATTACTAGGTTTATCTTCCCCAGCAAGTATCCTCTCTTCCATCACGCGTAGCTACTTTTGTGGATAGGATTTCCTAAAAGAAAATCCAGAAGCGGGAAAGAACACCATTTGGATCTCAACTGCTCTATGTTACACTGCCAGCACACACATGAAACTCTAGTACCATTCGAAGTAATCTCCTCCGGCTGCAATGCATATGTTGTACCGTCCCAACAACTTCAAGAATGTCTCATAAAAGTCCTCTTGTGTGAACGCGTCAATGACCCTCATCACCCCCCCCCTTTCATCTTCTCAATTGTCTAGTAACGACAGCTTCTAAGGTTTCCCTTGAGCTTAAGGAATAACCCAAATTCACAGGGGGCTAGGTCTGGTTTATAAGGAAGCTGAGGAACTAGTTTGATGCCCATCTTGGTCAAATAGTTTGTGACGAAGGTAGAGCTATCTTGGAACAAACTTCACGCAAATATTTGTATTTTCGGTTCCTCGCAAATAATTGTGTGTACAGTTCCCACACTGACATCAAACTGCGCACTTAATGTCTCTATAAAGACACGACGGTCCTTATCCATGAAATTCTTTATTTGCTCAATCAACTCTGGTGTTCTAACTTCTTAACTGAGCTTATCTTTTGCAAATTTCACACAAAAGTAATTTACATGTCTGGCAGTGTTTCTAGATATATTTTGTACATACATTCATTCGATAAGTATTGAAAATCGAAAAAAAAAATCCGATCTTAAAAATAGTCTTATCTCTGTCATAGATAAAAAAAATAACTGTTACAGGGGAGTATTTTACGTTACACCGGTCAAGGGAAATAATAAAATCTCAGCAAATCATTTCTTCTAAAAAATGCAACAGATTTATTGTCACCTGCTTTCAGTGGTAGAGCATTCGACTACATATTCAATGACCCCCCCCCAACCAAAATAAAAAAGGAAAAAATCAAAGTGGTTAAAAGGCTAAAATGGGTGACTATTTGGGAATACCAGGCACTGTATGTGCTCTTCGTTTAGCTTCGCATTGTTTCCAATCATCCTAGCGTTATTTTTATCTTTATAATCCAATCGAATTTATTGAATTTATTTACACATTTCGACCATTGGGATAGGTATGAATCCCCAACTCCCAATCAGCTATGGATAGAGCAACGTGTCTTGAATTTCAAGTATATATAATAATGTTGCTTTTAATAACGCAAAAAAGTAGACAGACCCTGAATGAAACGCAGCAAACCAATCAAATAATATTGAATAAACTAACAGAATGGAATTATATCATGGTACGATTTAATATCAGTTTCGGAGCAAAAGAACCTTCACTGCATTATTGAATTAAAAATGGGGGGGGATGAAGATCCAATAACTCACTGTTTCGCTCACTGTATAGTGGGCGTCTTCCAGAGTGAAGAAAAAAAATCCAACTTTTAGGTGTTTTTTTTTCGCTCTTGAAAAAGCCCATGAATAGTGGGCGAAACGTTGAGTTATTAGATTTTCCTTTTTCCATTTCATTTATTCATGCCATCGGATTTATTTATTTTTTTTTTTGCAGCATAATTGAACAAAATCCAAGTTATCATATAAACTCCCAGGAAACCATTTCGCAACATGCACGTTAAAAACGGTTTTAGAAAAACAAAAACAAAAACAAAACAAAAAACAACAAAAAAAAAGCAAAAGCAAAACAAAACAAAACAAAAACGTAGGAATCGTCAAAATCGATGTAGAAGCAATGCATAACTTGATGCATGCATAAAATGCATAAAATCGATGTAGAAGCAAGGCATAACTTGATACTCATGGGACATTCGGGCTGAGACCACAGTCTAGTATCTGTTTTGATGATACTTTACCTTTTCTATTCTCATTGGCGGAGAAATCTGTCACGATTGAGATCATTTTTATTTTTGTTCCTATCCAGAGTACCTCTTTTTGGGAAGCTGGATTTTCCCCACAGTAAAAACTAACCTTGTGTCTAACGCTGCCCTCGTGGGAAGGCAAGTAAATAAGAACCTGATGCTCAGGGGAAAACAAATACCAACAAAACAAAATCAATACCAACAAAACAAAATCAATACCAATAAAACAAAATCAATACCAATAAAACAAAATCAATACCAACAAAACAAAATCAATACCAATAAAACAAAACAAATACCAACAAAACAAAATCAATACCAACAAAACAAAATCAATACCAATAAAACAAAACAAATACCAACAAAACAAAATCAATACCAACAAAACAAAATCAATACCAATAAAACAAAATCAACGGAATAAAAAGAATTGCGTAAAATACAAATATCTTACCTGATCCGCAAAACAAGGAGTGTAATTGGTCCACGAATGGTTTGATAATGGGTGCCGGAACCAGGTTCCATTTGGAAGACAGTCTTTAAACGCGAAAGCTGGAGAAGAAAAGAGAGAAAAGGTTTACATTGCATTCATCATCATCATCATCGTTTGTATCGACGAGTTATTTATAAATTCCTGTTGTTTTAATTTTACTTGTTTTGCTATAAACGTATGCAATTGTTATTATTTATTATTAGCGCGACCCCTGGATATTCCACGGTCGCATCTTTCACATGTAATATATTGCTTCTGGGCATTCTTTTGATGTTCAGCTTGAATGGAAACCCTGCGTTATTTTTTTATCCCTTTTGTTAAAACAGTAAAAGTGTTTATCTAAGTAATCTGGTTAATGTAGTGTCAGAATATATCTAGTTATTACGATTTATCTCCAATATCCTTATAAGAGTCTGTTATATACTTGCATTGTATGGACGCCCGGCAAGAACGGAAAACCCCACGATATCATTAAACAACCTTTAGACGGAGCAGATACTACCATTGGATCTTAGCCAGAAAACTTAGAATGTATATTTTAGTTTCATATTAGTTCAAAAGCGACATCATTGTTTTATTTTATTTTATTTTATTTTTTACATTGAGTCTTCAGTGATCGGGAGATCCTATTTATTAAAAAGGAGGCTAGAACGTGATAACATACTACGAACATGTAATTAACATATCTATATATCCATTTAATGTTCGTAGTATGTTATCAGCTATCCTCCTTTTTAATAAATAGGATTTACCAATCGAATAATTTATAAACTGAAAATCATAATACGCGTACGTACGTATGTTAAAGGTACTACGTTATTAATATATAGACTAGCGCGACCCCTGGATATTCCACGGTCTCATCCTTTGCATTTCTCTATAATTTACTATTTTCATGGAAATCGCCTCAGATATATATATATATATATATATATATATATATATATATATATATATATATATATATATATATATATATATATATATATTAAGAGAACTTATCTTTTTATTTTATAAAAATATGTAAATATTTGAAATGTAAATATCTTACGACCAAGAGAATTCTTTCGACCAAAACAAGTTTCTGGAACGGCTGCTCGTGAGGTAAACAATTGAAGTCTAATTGATACGTTGTAGGTGGTCAAGGTAATGAGTTGTGGCTTCGTAATGATTGCCGTAGGAGTGTTTAGAGGTTATCTGTCTATCACGTTCTCTTTGTTTCAACCGTTGTGACATGTTAGCTTAATTTTTCTCTAACGTAGATTTCTAGTGTAATTTTCGACGTTCGGCTTAATATATTGTGATATAGAAAGACAAAATAAGTTGCTCTTCTGTAACTAAACGCTTAAAAATTTAGTACAAACCTGTTTGAGTGCAACCTGTAGAGTCCTGTGCAAAAAAAGAATGAAAGAAAAAAAAAAGAAAAAAATGGCCGCCGTTTCTCTTTATATGCTTGCAATATTGTCACCTAATATGCAAATGAGATGTTTCCGGTTGGATATAAAGAAGTCTGATTTTTTCAGAGACTAGGTTGATTTTTGATTTGGATGTCAGAATAATAAGTGTTGTCAGCAGTGCGTCGTGTTCACAGTTAAGTTTTTGGCAGCATTGTGTTGAATTTAAGATTTTATTGTTTTAATCATAGATCTCATGAGAGGGAGAGGATGTGTATGCGATTGAACAGCAGCAACTTCCTCCTCATCACAACCTGCTCGAAATTCTAGATATCTAGACATTCTAAAAAAGATGAGTATATCATGCCTTTCGTAATTTCTTTAACAAACCTATTCCTGGAACTTGATTTTTGACATCAGAGTGTTGAGTTTGGAGTTCAGTTTATAGGTGTGTGTTGAGCAACATAAAAAAAGTTGTAGTAGGTAGACAGGCCCAAACCCGTGACGCCAAGGCGAAAAAAGAAAGTGGAGGTGTGTAAGTGTGTTGGTTGAGCGCAAAAAAAAAAGAAGGAAAATTGCGAACGAAAAAAAAAAGTGGTAGTAGGCAGACAGGGTCGAACTCGTACCGCGATGAAGAAAAAGAGCGTGAAAAAAGTGACATCTTTGCCGTTACGTCCCTTGCCAAACCTGAAGTGACGAAGGTTTAAATTAAGGCTAGTCAATCGAAAAGAAGGGATGACTTTAAAAAATATCGGCGAAAAACGCGACTCCTCCTTGTAGAAAAGTTCCAATTTGAGGGTGAAGGAATTAATGTTTTTAGCTAATTTTTCGATATTTGTCGTCTGAAGGATCGAATTCAAGACAATACCGATCTCGTGAAAATCCGTCGCCTCTGTCGAAAGTTTTTGGCAGACAGACATACATATATTTAAAAAGACAGGTGAAATTTATATTACAAAAAATCCAAAAACAATTAACTTACTAACACCCAATACACCGACACACGACGACAATTTGCTAAAATCTAGTAAGGCTGTGTATGTTATCAAATGTCCTATAGGGGAATTTGATCCCTAAACAATTTATATATAGGCATGACTAAGACTAGTATCTTCACCGGTGTATGTCACCTGTCTTCCCATAACAGCTCCGTATACCAGCATCTATTAGCACACAACATGCCACAAAATGGATTCAGAAACATATAAATAAAAAATACTGCTATTTTAGCCGTCTCACATTTTAATCTACTTTTTCAAGAAATTCACTAAACGCATTTTTAAAAATTCATCACGCGCCCGAAGACGACTCATTGAAGCTGACAACGTTCGCAGCTATGGCGAATTTCTTTTTATACTCAAACAGAACGTTCGAACATTGTTCCGCCAAATGGAAAAGATTGATCTCAAAAGAAAGGCACAGGAATCATCCCTGCTGTTCAACGAAACACACACACACACACACACACACACACATATATTACAAAGGAATATATATATATATATATATATATATATATATATATATATATATATGTATGTATGTATGTATACGGCATAATCTCGTTGACACACCGGTTCTCATCATATCACCGAAGGTAAGCAACGTTGAGCTTGACTAATACCAGATGAGTGACCATTTGGGAATTCTAGGCGATGCATGTGCTCTTCGCTTATCTCGGCATTGTTTCCAGTCGTCCTGAACCTCTACTTTCCATTGGTATTTAACAACCCCGACTCAGGAGAGATGTGATTGGTTATTGCGCAACTCTTGCCACCAAAAATTTCACACGCAGCCACACTTACAGTGGGTATCTATAGTCTGTAAAAATTGAAGGAAGCTACCATGTATGTATATTTATTATATATACAGTTCGACACAAAGATTCTCAATTTTAAAAAGATCCACCTGAAGAAGGTCGGAGGTTAGTTCGGCTGAAAGGATGAGTGAATAACATCCCAGATGAGAATAGTAGTCCGAATACTCCAAACATATTATTAGATTCATCACATTTCTTTGTATAGCTTGGCTTTCAATATCAAATTCCAATTTCAAGTCGAGATACTTGAATGCGCCGCTCTATAGGATATTGTATGCTTTTATAACTTTATATGAAGCTAATATTAATATTAAAGAAAAAAAGAATATGGCGACATTTTATTAAGTGTTGACACTCCCTTTTGTCTGTTTTCAATCTCAATATGGCATTCTATTTTCAATCTTTAGAAAGCGCATTTCACAGCTGGGTGCAATGCGCTTTCTATATATTAGTAACGATAGCGTGTGTGTAATTTTGTGTGTCACGTTTACATCTTTTTTCTTCCAATTTAGTTATGACCTTCCATTTTTTGTAATAAATAATTTTAACAAGAATTCCTCATAAGTTTTGGTTTCGATTAAGATTATATCTGAAGGAACGATATATATATATATATATATATATATATATATATATATATATATATATATATATACTAGCTGTACCCTGCCACGCGTTGCTGTGGCTCAAGTTGGCGCAATGGAAAAAGTTCCAAAATGAGAAAAAGGTTTCTTATAGGTTTAATTTTCCGTTTTGCATGGGTACACAGTTTTTGTTGTTCCATTTTCTTAGCTGATATAGAGAATTTCTGGTTTGGTAACTCTTGAATACGTAACATAAAATGCCCATGTGAAAAAACAAAGCTTGGATTGGTTTATATTTCAAAACATTATAATTAGCACACCAAATTCCAGTTGCAATACATGCGGTGGCATCCCTGGCAAATATAGCTGTTGGATAATTAACCACTTTATCTGCTTTCACAACAGTGTCGATGGATTTGTATTTGACTACCTCACTTGGAATTTTACATTGAATAATAGCGTTAAGTTCATGGGCGTCTTTGTATTGACCTGCAAGAATAGCTCATTCACTCAGTCAAGTGGAATTCTTATAATTTGAATATCTGCAAAAACCTTTTAAACTAACTGTTCTTTTGATGAAATAAAATTACAGAAGTTAAAAGTCAAAGAATTTTGCCCTTAACTCTGATCAGCTGGCACTTTTTCGTACCCAATTTCCCACAAGTGATGCAAAAATTTTTGTGCGGATCGAACAGTCTGCAACTGGACATGCATATTTTGAGTTAAGTTTAATGTCTTCACATGGAAAAAAAAGTAGAGTATTTGAGGCAAGCATTTATTTCATCTGCTGATGTTGATTGAAGAATAACAGGTAACATTTGTCTGAAATCTTCTGCAAGCAATATTACTGCATTCCCAAATGGTCTGACATTGCCACGCAAATCTTGCAAGGATCGACCAAGAGCCTCAAGTGATTTTTTGTGTACTATTGTGCATTCATCGTAAACAATAAGTTTGCATTTCTGCAATATTTTTCCCCATATTGGATATTTTGGAGATGTCGAACATGAGATTTTTGAAAAATTGAATGTTTTAAAGTAGAATAAATAATTCTTTACTTGGTAGCAAGGTCGCAGGTATTCCTCATGCAGCAAGGGCTAAGGCTATGTCATTTTGTTACCAAATGGCTGCCAAAATCAATTTAATTAGAAAGGTTTTACCAGTTACTTCTGGTGCTGTTCAAGGTAGCAGTAATTTCCAAATAACTTCT
This sequence comes from Euprymna scolopes, assembly GCF_053919585.1. NCBI lineage: Eukaryota > Metazoa > Mollusca > Cephalopoda > Sepiida > Sepiolidae > Euprymna > Euprymna scolopes. The sequence goes on from NC_136493.1 coordinate 9,828,678, forward strand.
ATTCTCACAGTCAGTAAATTATGTGACTAAAATAGGATTTATCCATGTTTTGACAATGTCTTATTCACTGTAATTAATTTAGGAGACTAAAATAGGATAAGGGATTAGAGATGGACAGACAGAGAGGAAGATATATAGATAGAAAAGAGAAGTGAGATGAAAATAGAGAAAGAGAAAGAGATAGAGAGATAAAAGGATTGATAGATAAAGAGAGAGGGGGAGAGTTAGAAGCAGAGAGGGATGAAACAGAGGAAAGGAGAGAGATAGAGGAAGTTAGAGAGAGAAAGGGGCTCAAATAGAGATGGAGAGGGTGATATAGAGAGAAAGATAGATTGAGAGAGGGAAAGGGAGAGATGAATAGAGAGAGATATTAAGAGAGGAAGAGAGAGGGGGAGAGAAACAGGTGAACTACACTTCACCGTTTTTTTCATCGTTCAGTAGAGAAGAAATCTTTCGAGATTGAGGCAATTTTAATTTTTTGTTACTATCCAGAGTAATCCTTTTTTTTGGGGGGGGGGGGTAGATTTTCCACGCACTAGAAACCGACCGGGTTATCTGTACTTTCACTTAACAAATTAATAAAAGGAAAAGATTTTGTAAAATTTGAATTTAACATGAAAATACTATTTTAAATAATAGCACGATAACATAAGTGCATAAGTGCCACTTTATGTACTCCTTGGGCATTGAGTTCCATGGCGACCAGCATAATTATTTAATGGTCGCTCCCTTAGACCCCCCAGTCAAGGCTAATGCATGCGCACGTAACATTTTTTTATTTATTGAGGTTGGCTTAGTAACTAAACGATTTATTGATAATTTCGTAACCCTTCAACGCATGCCGGAAGATTTAAATTGGTTCATTATTGTTGTAATGAAAAAAAAAGTTTCATTCAACACAAAACCCAAAACACATATTAATGATAAATGATTTATTATTCTATTCATTGAAATCTAATAATGTTTAGATAAAAAAAGTAAAAAAAAGTTAATAAAAAAATAGTTGCTTATGTGCGTATTTAAAAATGTTTGAAAAAAGTGAGAAATTATTTTAATCATTTAAAAAACTTGTCTTATTTTTTGGTTTTATTTTTAGATTAGGTCCACCTTATAATCACCCCAACATCCTCATCTTAAGAACAGCTTCCGGAATAAACACCACTTTTGGAGGGGGGGGGGCTATTTACAAAATTTAACTGATATTTGTTGTCAGCATACCCACCCGAAAATACTATTAAAAAAAGGGGAGGGGTTCAGTGCCCGTTGCAGAGAAGTAGATTTATTTATCAATGAAAGTTGCGAAGAAGTAAATTTATTTATCAATAAAAGTCGTCATTTAAAAAAGAAAATTGTGGAGGTGGACCTAAATGTAAATATTTACCCCCAAAACTATCCCGAAGTTTATTACAAAAACGTTTTGTTTTCGCACTATTCAACAATTTGTTCATCCGCGCATGTAAATTAAAAAATATTTGTAAAAGTGAGAAGTTATCAGTAAATGATTTATTTATTTTTTATTTATTTATTTTTTATTTATTTATTTATTTTTTTACATTAGTACCACAAATGTTAAGAACAGCTTCCAGAACAAACACCCTCAACCTCTCCATGTTAACAACGTATTTCGGAATGAAAACCATTGGGGGGGGGGTTGTCAACATACCCATCCGCAAATACTATTAAAAAAAAGTCGTCATTTAAAAAGAAATTTAAAATCAAATGTTTGTAAAAGTGAGAAATTATTAATAAATGTTTAGTAACATTTTTCGGTGCTAATACAGAGAGTGATCCGCACTATTTTTTAAATCGTATTTCCACGTTTAATTAAAGTTTTATGGGTTTTTTTTTAATTCAATTGCAAGGTTAAAGTACAGAATAGGTACAAAGCACCCTCCCCTCCCCATGTTAAGAATGGCTTTTTAAATAATAAGGTTATTTCAACACGGATCACTCTCTGCATGAGTACCCAATTTTTTTTTAATATTCATAAAAAGTAAAACTTTTTTCAAAATAAATAAATAATAAATGTTTGTAAATGTGACAAATAATCGTTTAGTTACGGCAACGTCAGTAAATAAAAGATGTTACGTGCGGGGCGGGGTGGGGACTAAGGGAGCGACTATTACATTTTCTGCTGGTCGCCATGGAACTCAACGCTCAAGGAGTACCAAATTGTATTTTTTTTTTGTCAAATAAATAAATTTCAAGCAATTTTTACAATAAATAATAGATAGCAACTTCGTAAATTTTACGACTCGCCCCAGCATATTATAAACACCCTAACTTCCATATGTTAAAACGGCTTTCGGAATGAACACCCCCCAATCTCCCTATATTAAGAACGGCTTTCGAGGTTTATGGAAGGGCGTGCTTTTTTTAACATGGGGAGGTTAGGGTGTTTATAATACGTTGAGGCATGTCGTAAAAATGAAACAGTTTAGAAAAAATGAAAACAAACTTTTTTATGTAAAAAAAAGAAAACAATTAAAACGTAATGTTTCATGAGTGAAAAGCCTTAACATAAATAAAGGTATTTAAAATTTAAAAATTGGTAAGTACATAAATTAATTTAAATTTTTAAAATATGGGATTTTTTTTTGTGTTAATGCAGAGAGGGATCCGCGCTATTTTTAAATCGTATTTCCGCGTTTAATTAAAGTTTTATATGTTTTTATTCAATTGTAAGGTTAAAGTACAGAATAGGTACAAAACACCCTCCCTTCCCCATGTTAAGAAGGTCTTTTTTAATAATAACGTTATTATTTCAGCACGGATTACTGTCTGCATGAGTAACCTTTTTTTTACTTATCTTGTAATTCGAGAGTAGTTGAAACGGAAGTTACCAGAAATATTATTAGGCAGTCTCGCAGAAACGACTTCGAAAAATATTTATATTTTAATTAATATTTTTATAATTCGCAATGTAAAATTATTTTAATAACATGCAAACATTCATGGACTTTACAGATAGATTTTCTGAAAATTTCAATTAAATTGGTAACGTAGAAATATGGTTTTATTCACTTTTAACGAACCAGAATTATATATATATATATATATATATATATATATATATATATATATATATATATAATAGCAGGCCGCCCGGCATTGCCCAGGCGTAAAATAGCCTAGATATGATATTTTGATTAATGCAGATTTCATTTTTATTTTTATTTATATTGGACTTAATATATAGTAATGATTTAAAAAAGTTTAAAAAAAAAAACGACGCGTGCGCCACCACCGAGAATTGAACACAAAACGTTTAGCTTGCGATTTATTTTTTCCTTTGACGAAAATGCCTGAGCTATGAAAAATTATTTGCTGCAAGACTAAAAATTAAAACATAAACCACTAGCTTTTACGTTACGCGTACATATTTGTAATGCCGTCGTTCGACCTCCACCTGGAAAATTCTATCTTTTAATTTTCACACTTTCGCACCGATTTTCCCTGACTAAAACCCAAATATAAAGTTTGGCATGGGTTCCAATACCCTGTATATTAAGTTCATGTCTGTAGACAAAAAAAAAACTGACAGAGGGATTTGATAGGCAATAATTTTTAAACAAATATATATACGCATACATAAATATATATAGAAAGAGGTTTGTATTTATAACCTTTTTACGCAAATATTATGCAAGTATAAATTATATAGAATATCTGCATGGACATAATTATACGTAATAATTGACTAAAGATATATATATTTCGTCGTAATCTGCAATCAAATTATTATATAGAAAAGAGTAACGTCTCCTACTAGTTTTCCCCAAGAAATATCGCCCCTATTTTTAGTACGTAAACATATAATATATATATATATATATATATATATATATATATATATATATATATATATATATATATATATCTTTACATAAGCAGTAATTTGTTGCTACAGTCATGAGTCTTGTTTTCAGTAACTAGAGATCTCTTCAGGAAACAACGCTTATATTCAAAAGCGGAAGTCTTAATGAAAAACGAAAATCAACTCAGCAAAAAACGTTTTTTTTTAAAAAGGGTCGGAGGTGGGGGGGTGAAGCTCAGTTGTGCAGAGAACAGGGTTGACTGGGTGCGGATTTGTTTATTTATTTATTTTTCTATTTTTTTATTTGCTTATTCACCCATGTACTTATTCATTTTCATGTTGGTGTTAGGGAATGGAGTTGGTGGGGTGAGGGGTTCGGGAGTTAGGTTTTAAGGCCAAAGCGTATGTAGATTTTATCTTAAACAAGTACGTGGTTCGCCTGTCTACTGCTCACTACCAGTCTGAAACTTATAAGAGCAAATGTATTTTTAATTCTTTTTATTATCTGTTTTATTTTAGTATTTCTATTTCTTTCTATGAAAAGGTTAGGATTTACCCGGATCTATTGACCATTTTTTGGGCATCTAGAGAACGATGAAGGGGAGGGACAGGGGTGTAGGAGGTGTGAGACAAAAAGGGAAAGAGGAGGAAGATGAGGGAGAAGGAAAGAGGGGAAGAATAGGGAAGTGAGAAGAAAGAGAAGAGGGGAAGGGGAAAGAGAGGGGCATAATTTGTTTGTCCATTTGATGTTGTTGTCTTTATAATTGGTGTCTTTATAAATTTGTTATTAAAACTTTATAAATTTGTTATTAAAACTTTATAAATTTGTTATTAAAACGTTTCATAATGATAGTAATTGCAAACTCAGAATGTATGGCATTACTAAACTCATGATGGACAAATGCAGTCATTTTTTATGACAGCGATAATAATTATTTAAAAAATAGTTACAGTTTTTAATTTATGCGTTATAGCGAAACCTGTCGAATGCCGGCCAATTATTTCCTCTATCTGTCAGTTCATCCTCCTTTACTTTTTAAAAATAATCGATCACGACTTCAAGTCCTTAACTTAGAAGCAATTTTTAACTTATATCTACCCATTCACCAATTGATTAGCTTCAATCCTGTGACATCTGCTGATAATTTCACCATTACTTGTCTACATTAATTTGACCCCTTCTTTCTGCATTAATTCTTGCACCATTACATCATTCTGTCTGGGTCATTGTGACATTGCATTTTCTGTTCTAAAAATAGCTCAGTCACTACCAATATTACTCTTTCATTTCTAATTTTCAATTTAGCTTCGGCAGTAGTGTTGTAAAGCCCCTCCATTTATCCACTCTCCGTACAATTTATTTTTCTTTTCATAATAATATATTGTACTAATTTTTTTTCTTGTACTCATTTGTGAATTATTCCACGAAATTTTGTTTTTTTGCATGACCTTTGGATTCTTTACATCTGGATACTCCAATTTTACGAACACTTTTGATCTTCCCCTCTTAAACTGAACAGCCATTCACGTGAAATCATTTAAACATTTTCCCAATTCCCTCTGCTTGACTGCTTTTTTAAAAAAAACTTTTTAGCAAGTAGGATCTATAGCTCACTTGCAGTTTCATTAATTGATTTATAAGCAAAAGCTGATTCCGTGGATTAAAGAAAATCTACTTCTTTTGTGTTTCCTCTTTGCGAATTAAATATGTTTTTAACTCTGGGGGTTTAACATGTTTTATTAACTCTTTGCTAATATATATATACTAGCAAAAGTATCCGTCGTTGACTGGGTTCAAAAGCAGCCTACAGAAAATGGACTCTAATTTATGAAAATATGATAGGTTATGAAAAGGAAGGGTTGTAAAGAGATAGCTTCGAATTTGGGGGTATCAAAACCAAAGCAAAATATGATGAAAGTAAAAATAAAATAGATAAACCCCATAATTTATTACACCATACCTGTTCACACTGAAACACGTATTACAATATTCTGTAGATCTATATTAAAAAACCTTGTTAAACTTTGTGACATATTTACATTCTATGGAGGTCAGGCGCGAACGAACACCCCATAATTTTATTATACCATATTTCTTCAAACTGAAACATAATCATCAAAGTATACTTACGAAAATAGATATGAAAAGTTTTTATTAAAGTTTGTGCCTATTTTCATTCTATGGAGGCCAGGCGCAAACGCAGATCCCATAATTTTATTATATCATCCCTATTTAAGTTAAAACATACTTATCAAAGTATTATTATGTACATCTATATAAAAAACACTTGTAAAGGTTTTTTTTAATTCTAAAATTTTTTATTTACAGACGCGTACGCAGCCCTCATAATTTTAATGAATCATCATTATATCAGATCAAGTATACCCATTCCTGTGTCTCGATACATCTTCTATCATTATATGTAATCAGTTTTCTATAATAGTCAACCATATAGGAGCCTATTCGTGACCAGACACACAGACGTTCAGCTTATATATATATATATATATATATATATATATATATATATATATATATATATATACACAGGGTGTCCACAAAGTCTGGATACATTATGTAGCCAGACTTTGTGGAAGCATCCTATAGATTATGTAGCCAGACTTTGTGGACACCCTGTATACACACGTGTATATATATATATATATATATATATATATATATATATATATATATATATATATATATATATATATATACAGGGTGCCCACAAAGTCTGGCTACATAATCTAGAGGATGCTTCCACAAAGTCTGGCTACATAATATAGCCAGACCTTGTGGAAACCCTATTATATATATATATATATATATATATATATATTTGAAGAGAGTATTTGAAAACCGTGACCTTCTGGCAAAGACCAAAATCATGGTATATAAAGCTGTCTTGCTGCCCACTCTTCTCTATGGATCGGAGACCTGGACCACATACAGGAGGCACGTAAAAACCCTGGAGACGTACCACCAAAGATGCCTCCGAAAAATCCTCAGAATTAGTTGGAAGGACCGACGCACCAACACCAGCGTCCTGAATGAGGCTGACATTCCCACTATCACCGCTACTGTTGCTCAACGCCAGCTCAGATGGACTGGTCATGTTGTCCGAATGCCGGATCTCCGCCTCTTAAAACAGATTTTCTACTCTCAGCTTGTTGAGGGAAAGCGTGCACAGGGTGGCCAAAAGATGAGGTATAAGGACAACATCAAAGCAAATCTAAAGCGGTTTCACATGGACCTTGAGACATGGGAGGACGTAGCTGGGAGCAGGTTGGCATGGAGGAGCGCTGTCCACGAAGGTGCTGCGCTTTATAGTAGTGACCTAAATCAAGCTGCTGAGGATAAACGCAAGCACAGAAAGGACAGATTATCAACCAGACACACCCAACCCCACCCCACCACCACTACCTTTATCTGCCCAAATTGCACAAGACAAATTGGGTCTAGGATTGGGCTCTATGCTCACCTGAGGACCCACAGAAGCCACAACAGAGGACAGTCTTACTCGGACACGAGTGACCGCCGATGATGATGATGATATATATATATATGTTATAGCTTGCAATAAGCCACAACGAAAACAGAACAACGGAATAGAGTTTAAACAGTGTATTACTGGAACAACAACGTAAAAAGGTTACAACTGAAAAGAGTAGTAAACGTCACCGAACAGGCGAGGGTCGCTCTGGTGTTTAATCCACACCTGGGAACAAAAGGTATATGGTTTATATAATGGATAGAACAGTCCATTTGGAGGGTGATTCCCCCCACAACACCACCTCCCAATCTGATTTCCGCGGTTCTGAAAATCAGTATTTCTTCCTTTAGAGGCAGACCACCAAGGGTCTGTGCGCTTCCTCTTTCTGCCGGAGCGTCTCGGTTCTGACATCACTTTTGGAGGGTCTATGTCAAAACAGTCATACACAGTTTTAATCGCCTCACTGCCGTCATGCGGTGGTTCTTCTTGATCCTCATAGAAGCATTTCCTGATTTGATCCAGATGTATCTTATGTTAGAACTTTGGGCCCTGAATAATGTATGTGACATGGCCGATTCTTCGTAAGATCGTGCCTTGTCCCCCAAAAAGCAACGTTATTTCTAAAATTTCTAAAATGCACGTTATCTCAGCTGTTAAACCGTTTCGTTGGCATTGTAGCGGTTCTGTTGTGTACTATGTGTTTGGGTAGCAGTTTATCAAATACGGATTTTATTTTCCATCCAAACATGATTTCTGCTGGGGATCCCGCAGCTGGTTTGTTCGGATTTCTCGTGATTCTGTAAACCTGCAGAAATTGCTGAAGGGCCTTTTCTGTCGGTGTACCGGACGCCTTTTTTAATGCCCTTTTAAGCGTATCGACGAAGCATTCGGTCTGGCCGTTGCTTCTGGCGTGGTCCTGGGGTGTCGTAATATGCTTGCATTGATATGTCTCGCAGTCTATGCAGTCTACAACCCCAAACCGAGCAAACAATTCCAATAAAAAATTTGTCGTTGTTGCCGTGGTCGTTTTTTTTTTTTTTTTTTTTTTTGCATCTTAGTACCTCTGGTCATTTAGAGTAAGAGTCAATTACTATCAGGTAGTAAAAATCCTCCACAGGTCTCACATAATCGATGTGGTTCCTCGACCATTGTTGTTCAGCCTTAGACCAAGGATTATATGTTATCGGTGGTTCTTTTGCAGCCAAAGCACAGCCTTAGCATCTGTTCATCATGTCTGTAATATCTTGATCCATAGCTGGCCAATAAACTAAACTTCTCATTAGGCTTTTCATTCTGTTTATTCCTGGATGCCTTATGTGAAAATACATGAGAATTCTTTTTTGAAGGGTTTCGGGGGTGACAACCCTTTCACCGTATAACAGTATTTCGTCGCAACCAGAAAAAATGTCTGAACTGGTGTCACCCAGTGCTAATTTCTGCTTGGTGGTTTGCATGAAATTGTCATTTAGGGATTCTGACTTAATGCCCTTCAGTGTGACCGACACTTTGCGGATAATATTGTTTATCGTGGTTTTTACATCACTATTAATACATATTGCCGCGATTACTGAATCTTCAAGAGATTCCATTTTGCGGGAATCAGTCTCGATAGACTGTCTGCATGGGCTAGTTGTTTCGAGGGGAGAAATTGAATTGTTAAATTATAGTTCGGCAGAATAGTTCCCCATCTCAATAGTCGGTTCGCAGTGAATGTTGGAAGTCCTTTGTTTGATCCAAAAATGGATATCAACGGCTTATGGTCGGTTTGTAGAAAAAAATGTCTTCCGTACAAGAACCGGTGGAATTTTGAAACTGCAAATATAATTCCTAGGGCCTCTTTCTCGATCTGAGAATAATTCTTTTCCGCTGGCAAGAGAGTCTGTGATGCGAAAGCAGTAGGCTGTTTCGAGCCATCTGGCATTCGATGTAGCATGCACGCCCAGACTCCATATTGACTAGCGTCACTAGCTACTATTATGTCCAACTGCGGGTTGAAATTCGCTGGGAATAGTTTTGAAGTCAGGATTCTTTTTATTTCTTGGAATGATGTCTGCCAATCTTCTGTCCATTCCCAAGCCTTATCCTTTTTCAGCAATTCATTAAGTGGTACGAGCAATTTTTGCATATTTAGGATGAACCTTTGCTAATAATTTGCCAAACCTAAAAAACTCTGCAATTGAGTTATGCTTACTTGTGCCGGCATTTCTTTAATAGCGGTCGTCCTAGCTGGGTCCGGGCGTCTGCCATCTTTATCGATTATTTGGCCCAGGTATTTAATTGTTTGTAAAAAGAACTCGCATTTATCTGCTTTGATCTTAAATCCATAATCTTGTATTCGACTGAATACTTGTCTGATATATTTTTAATGTTCCTCCCTGCTTTTGCTCGCTATGATAATGTCATCAAGATATGCGATTGCGGTGTCCAAGCCGGACAGCATAGTATCCATTACTTGCTGGAATATTGCGGGTGCCACCTTGGCACCAAACGCGAGTCTTTCGTATCTGTACAAACCCCGATGAGTGTTAATATAGAGGAGGTTAGCGCTTTTGTCATTTACCGGAATCTGTAGGTAAGCGTCGCTTAGGTCGATCTTAGAAAAAAGCTTGCCGCCATTTAATTTCGTGAACACTTCTTCTGGACTAAGTAATGGATAGTGAAAATCTTGTAAGGACCCTTTGAGTCCGGTCGCGAAGTCGGCGCAAACGCGAATTTCCCCGGACCTTTTCTTTACGTAAACTGCCGGAGCAGCCCACTCATTATATTCAATTTTAGCCAGTATACCGATGCTTTATAATCTGTCTGGTTCCTGATTTATTTTGTTCAGGGAAGCGAATAGGACATTACGTTTCTTTTTAAACACCGGTTGTGTGCCAGGTTTCAATTTAAAATCTGCGGCCATTTTTGTACATCACCCCAGGCCAGGAGTAAATACGTTTGTGAATTCTTTTTTAAAACACGTTATGTTTCTCCATTTCTGCTGGGCGGGTATCTATTTTCTTGCAGAATGTGGATATAGGAAGATCCTAGAGACGAAACTCCTCCATGCTGTCAGAACCGAACAGGTTCTCACTATCTTTTAGCACATACAATCTTAGTTTTTTTTGTTTTCCTCCGTAAAGTGACGCTTGTAATTAATTCACCTTCAAAATCTATTTTTGTACCATTAACGGCCGTCGCCGTTCTGTTAGTTTTTAACATAGTTGGCTTTCGTAATATTTTCCACGTTTTGCGATTTATTATTGAAAGATCCGATCCACTGTCTAATTGGAATTTAATAGCCTTGCTGAAAATGTTAACCGTTACATATTTGCATAGATTTTCATCTACAACGTCCTTACTTCTGGTTTGACGTACACAGCTTCTATTCTGAGTTTTCCTACAGTGTGAACTTTTATGACTGATCTTATTGCATAAATGGCATCTTTCTGTTAAAAATGGGCAATCCCTTACCCAATGTATTCCACCACATCTGAAGCAAGCGCGCGGTGCTTTTAGTTTTTCTGAGTTTCGGTGGTTAGTGTCTGTGTGCCATTTCGACGGGTTTTCTTCGTTACTTTTTTATATTCGCGATGTCTGCTTTGATATTTCTTGCATCTTTTTTTTTATAATTTCTACTTTTTGACAATCCTCAGTCAATTTTTGAAGTGTAAAGTTCGGTTTATTTTCTAATTTTGTAAGGACTCTGCGCCTGATTTCCGCATCTTTTCCCGAGGTTAATCCTTGCGCAAACACAAAACATTTAAAATTGTCTGCGGTTAGTTCAGAACACTTAAAGTCATCACAGCGTTTGTTCACTACAGCTGCAAAATCGTCATTATCGTCTTTTACCACATTCAAACATCTCCAACGCTTATGGAAAAGAGACGTTTTCGGCGAGAAAAGTTCTGTTAACAACTTTACCGTCTCATTGAATAATAAATCTTCTGTTTTCCGAGGCAAGATCTAATCCACGTATTTATCATGCTCAGCCGTTTCCAATTTTCATAGTAGAAGTCTAGTTTTCTTTTGATCAGACCAGTTGCTGCAGTCAATATTAAAAAAAATCCTCTGTTCGTATTTGATGTTCGGCTAACTGTTTTTGAACTTCTAATTTACGTTCTGTCCAGTGTTTTTCGGATTGTGACTGACGCTTTGCGGCATCGATATGCAATGTAGTCAAATGTTCCAACACTACTTTCAATTCGTCCATTTTGCTGTTTTTCGAGTCAAGATCTAATCCACGAATTTATCATGCTCAACCGTTTCCAATTTTCGTAGTAGAAGTCTAGTTTTCTTTTGATCAGACCAGTTGCTGCAGTCAATATTAAAAAAATCTTCATAACTCCGAAAATACGTTGCGAATGATTTTTCCTCCTCCTCGTATTTAAAATTGTCTATCGCGGTCCATATTGTATTATGAGAAAATGCTGAATTGCTTTTCGTGTTCGCATTATTCTTAACAATTTCTGTAAGCAACTCCTGTTCGTAATTGACGTTCGGCTAACTATTTTTGAACTTCCATTTGCTGTTCCTCGGTTCGTATTTGACATTCCGCTAACTGTTTTTGCAAATTCTTTTGCTGTTCCTCGAATCGTATTTGACGTTCAGTCCAGTGTTTTTCGGATTGTAACTGGCGCTTTACGACATCGATATGCAACTTGGTCAAATGTTCCAACGCTACTTTCAATTCGTCCATTTTGCTTTGTCAGCATTAGCAATTTCAAAACGTTCGCTGGATTTTACAAAACCGTTTTATTCTTTCTTATTTCTCCCCCCAGACAATAAAACGAACAGAAAAACATAAATATATAAAAAGTTCATTGTCTAAAGAAAAAAAAAAAATCAAGTGTATATTTTTGTTCCAGAGAAAGAAAAAAATAACGACCGATTTTAGCAGCGAAAACCACAAGTGACGAATTCTTTTTCCAAAGGTATAAAAATTTACCTTTCTAAGTCGCGACGAACCTTTTTCTTTTTGTAAAAGTACAGCGCCATCTTTGAAAGTAGTGACGAACTTTTTTCTTTTCAACTCTTTTTTTTTCCGTAATGATCTGCGTTTTTTTAAATTTTTTTTTTTCGTTACCGTGAACCTTTCAGTTGCAAGTGTTATGTTAGACACTTTAGGATTGATAAAATTTGAGTCTGACCTCGTTAGTACTTTTAGAATACTATTTCAACGCCAGTATTTTTTTTTTCAATGTCGTTCGTTAATGGTTTCGATGTTAGTATGCTCCTAGAATCCAATGTCGTCAGTGTTTAGTTTTTTAGAACACTGTTTTTAAACATGAGTACGTTCTCCGAACCCAATGTCGCCATTTTTATGGCTTGCAATAAGCCACAAAGAAAACAGAACAACGGAATAGAGTTTAAACAATGTATTACTGGAACAACAATGTAAAAAGGTTACAACTGAAAAGAGTAGTAAACGTCACCGAGCAGGCGAGGGTCGCTCTGGCGTTTAATCTACACCTGGGATCAAAAGGTCTATGGTTTATATAATGGGTAGAACAGTCCATTTGAAGGGTGATTCCACCACAACATGCATTAACCTGCAAAAATTATTGTATATTTTGCAAATCTCTTTTCTCTGATGAGAAGAATTGCATTTTTCGAAACTCCCTGTAATAAGGTTTTTTAAGCTTATTTGTATTTCTTCTCGGATAATTAAAAATTCTTCATACCTTCTTTCCAGGTTTATATATATATTTTTTAAATTGAATTAGTTTACAATAAGATTTTTCTATTATATATATATATTAAATCTCCGAAACAGTGTTTCATGGTAAACAACTGATGATCCCTTAAAAAATAATGATACTATAGTGAATTTGAGAGAGCATGTTAATGCAGTGATTGCAGGTTATTGAATGACTTACTTACTAAATGATTTTCTAACGAATGATAAAAAATATTTTTTTTATAGTTTTAAAGGTTAAAAACTTCCAAGACTATATATATATATATATATATATATATATATATATATATATATATATATATATATATATATATAATATGTAGCAATGAATCTCTAATGTATAATACAATTGTACTTCTAAAATCTAAACTAGGTTTCAAGCTCCTAAAATTCATTCTATAATTTCTATAATTGTCTGCAAGGGCCCGTTACGTAGTTAATAAAGTTCTTGGTAAAATGCAGTTATAACATTGCAGTCTTCTGGGAGTTGAAGGTTCAATCCTTAGTACGGACGGCACTAAAAAACTTAAATTGCGTACTTCTGCCCTCAACTTTAACACTCAACATGTCAACAATAGTCCAAGGAATACGAATAACATCAATGTTTGGTGAATTTTAGTCCAGGAATTCAGTATTTTCAGATTGCCTGATCTGATAGAACCTGAAGTTCAAGGAGATCTTAATCGATTATGTATATAATATATCAGGTTGACAAGAAAGTTCTTGGGGTTTTCAACTTTTAAATTCAGATAACCATATCTCGGCTCAAACAAAAGATTATTAGTCGAAATAAGTGCTATCAGAATCAACAGGCTTTTGCCAACGTAAAGTAAGTATATTTATGGCAATAACGTAAAAATCTTGCGTTCTGGTAGCGATAAAGTCGCTGGAGGCGTTTTTGATATCGCTTAGGTCTTTGATGCATTTCTCACGCAGAAAGTTGTCGAGATGATTGAAAAAGTGGTAGTCGGTAGGTGAGAGGTCTTGAGATTACGGCGGATGAGGCAGAGTTTCGTAGCCCAATTTGTTCAACTTCTGCAGAGTTGGTTTAGCAACGTGCGATCGGGCAGTATCGTGTAGGAGAAATTAGGCATTTTCTGTTCATTAATGCTGGGCGTTGTTGCTGTAGTTTCTGATGCATTTCATCAATTTGTTGACGCCGTAATGGTTTTGCCTGTATTAAAAAACTGTAATAGATGAGACCAATCGCATGAACTTTTGGTACAACTCTGGCTTCGGAAAGTGCTGTCGGCGTCTAACCACTGAGCTGAGCGTCGCCGATTGTCATAAAGGACCCACTTTTCATCGCAAATCACGACCCGGTCGAGAAACGAGTCGTTCTTGTTGCGTAAAAGAAAGGAATATTGTTAAGGAATAGAGAAAGAGAGAGAGAGAGAGAGAGAGAGAGAGAGAGAGAGAGAGAGAGAGAGAGAGAGGAAGAGGTGAGTTATAGTGTAGACACGTTGACCGGAATTTAAGATCAGCTGATTGGATTGCGTGCGAGTTATGTGATCAGGTTAGCTGAATCGTTGAGATTTGATTTGGACCCAGAAGACAACGGACGGCTTCCCGTTGTCTCCTCCTCTTCACTGGGGGGGACGAACGCTGACGTGTGTAGAAGAAGAACCTACACAGGCCGATTTCACTTTCCACCTTCTGCGGGACATCTGGGAAAAGTGAAATAAACTATAGAACTAATTCCTTGACTTGGAGTGATTGAATCTTCATCCAAAAACAGGTATCAAGTCTCCCCTAGGACGAGAAATTCCAGATGGTCCAACATCGAAGAAGCAGAGGTAGGTTCTGAAAATACATGTCACTCACACACGATTCCCTTTATGATACAACATAAATATATATATAATATAACACATCATCTCTTCTAATCCATTATTAGAGATGACGCAACAAACACTAAACCCTTTATTATAGAGCAACAACGTAACAATATGACGCTTAATAACGATGTTTCAGTAGTATTGGGAATCCCAGCTTAATTGCTATATAGGTAGTTTTAGAAATAGAAAGTTATGTAACTATATTTTCATTTCCCATCAGCGAGTTGGCAGGGTCACAAAAGGTTAGGTTTGACAGGTATCAACCTAGAGAGAATGTACCGGAAATTAGGGGTGACATACACCGGAAATTAGAGGTGACACGAGAATTGTGGTCGTAGGCTTCCGGTTGACGACCATATGGGCTGAGAGTGGTTTTGTGCAGCAGAGAATGCAGACGGGATATTTCGGGTCTCCGACAATCAGGGTTCGAGATGATAGGCTTGCCTTGAAATAAAAGATTGAAGCTTCAAATCCATCTTGTTGTTACCGATGCATCTGTCTGCAGTGACCACTTCCCAATGAGATGGCAGACCAGCGTCCAAGAAGATATCATCCGCTGGCCAAGGCACGCATGATATTATTTACACATGCATGTCTCGAAACCTTCCAAGGACTGTGTAAGGATAGAATGCGCGTGCACACACACACAAACACACACACACATACACACTAGCAGTGAACTGCACGTAAGAGCATACACACACTTATATATGTAAGAACACAGACACTTAAAAGTATCCTTAGTAGTAAAAGTACCCGTAAAAGTAAAAAAGAAAACGAAGTAGAAGTAAAGTGAACAAATAAATAAATAATAAATAGAAGGACGAAACATTTCTTTTGGTCATTGTTTAATCAGCGAGGCCCTCATATATCAAGTTTTTTTGTCTTTCCAATCTCTCGCAAGTGGTTGAAAATCGTCGTATACTATATTCAAAAGCAAGTTCTCGAACAGTTGTGCGTGGATTGGCTTTGACTAAGGCTTTTAACTGATTGTTGTCAACATCCGATAGCCGACCTCTGCGCTCATCGTCTTAAAAATTCTCGTTGCGGCCACGAAATTTCTTAAACCACTATTGTGTTGTGCGTCCAGTAATGATTCCTGGGCCAAACGCTTCGTTGATATCGCGAGCTGTAGCAGCAGCTTTTCGGCCTAGCTTGAATTGAAATAAGAAAATTGTGCGAATTTGCTTTTTTTTCCATCCTGTATTCAAAGGTCTGAAAAGAAGACATGTTGTTTAAAAACGATTGCAATTTAAACGATTAGATGGAGCGAAAACTTTCTTTAAAATGATGTATTAAATGAAAGGAATTATAACGAAAACTTATTTGAAAATACATCATTTGAAATCAAAATTAAAAATTTTGGAATACCTTACTCGTCAACCTAATAGATGAGAACTATTTTTTTCTTGTGAATTTGCCGCTTGGGCTAAATCTAAATGCTTGTACATCGTTAGCTGAATGTTTTGAACAGTGATGGCTTTTGGTCGAAAGAATTATTATTTAATACATTTTTATACATCAAAAGTAATTTATTTTTACACGGCGCGCGAGCTTTTTCCTCAACCTAAAAAAAAAACTGTTGCGTAAATTTACATAAAAATACGCTCACAATAATAAACGCGGGAAAGAAGAGGCAAACTTTTAAACTAAGTTTAAATATTTTCCCTTAATTAATTTACGCAATTGGAACGCGAAACGGCTGAGAACGTAACAAAATAAAGGCGACGAAATTTATTTAATTCTCAATGGAACATAGCGACGATAACATTGCCGCAAGCATTTTACGTTAATTCTCTTTCCATTTACTTATTTATGCTCTATTTTCACCAACATGACCGACTTTTATGAGAATAACATTCCAAAACTCAACTCGGTTTTCTTTTAACAGGAGCCGGCCTGGAGAAATATAACACACATCTTAACTTCATTACTAACAAGCGGAATTTGAGAGTCTGTAACTTTGGTTAGATTTTTTTCTTTATCTGTTTTTACTCCAAATAAGGCATATTATTTGGAACGTAAGGAGCTACCATTTGGGATCGTGTCTAACAGGGGATCGCGGCGAGTTAAGGAACAAAATGTTTGTTTACATTACATTAAATTTCTGCATGTTTGTACCGTTAGGAGAGCACGAAACAGGGAGGGAATTTAAAAATCCAATTGTCCGATGGAAGAAACTATTAAAGTTAAGGCTTTCCAGCATATAAGACCTTAACACTAAAGGGGTGAGATTTTGCTGCTTTCAGGTTAGCCGGGAGTATGTACGTCGAGAGGTACTAGTGCTATGGATTCATCAGAGAACATTTCATTAAATTTTTATAAAGCAGGCACAGAGATGTGATATTGCTTTAATGGGGGCAGAATTTTGATGTTGATCGACAGTGCAGAACCGATTAAAATTTAAATTCTTTTTTGAATCCTGTCTAAGACTGAGAGACTGGTGGTAGATGTACCAGCCCAGATGTAGCAACAATACTCCATGTATGGGAGAATTGTAAAGATGCTCTCTGGTGTGAGCATTTTTTTCTATCAGGGTAGATGGAGCCCACTTTCTTTGCAGACGTCTTGGCAATGTCCTCAATGTATTTGTTCCAATTCATGTTGTCTGTGAATGTTAATCCGAAGAGTTGGACAGATGGGCTTTCAGGTAAGGTGTTATTTGTCATCGCAATCATTGGTCGAGAAGAATATTTGTAGTTTCAAAAACAAAGAGCCTTAGTAACATTTTAAACTGCGTCTGACTAAAATGTTACGGACAAACTGAAGTTACCAACCATTTACGGTACTATTCCAGTATAGTTTGTCAGTTCGAGTAATTGACTAGTCAGCCATTTGCCACTGCATTGATTCAAAAAACGTTGCCTTGATTTATTAGAAAGCATTTTAGTCAGGCTGCGTCTGACTTTGGTTACTACGGGCAAGCTGATGTAAATGTTAGGATAAAATTATAAAAAACAGCTTTGTCTTATATATATATATATATATATATATATATATATATATATATATATATATATATATATATATATATATATATATATATAACTATTTCATTTATTCACATATATTTACTATACGAAAGTATAGATTTATGCGTAAACTTTAAGTATTTACTTCAAAAGTGCTCAATACGTAGGTAGAGCTAGTTAGTAATTTATAAAATATATATGGCGATAAGGCTACACTGAATATTCTGCGTTTCATCCAACTATAGGATTCGTCAGGCTTATGCGCATAAGCCTGACGAATCCTATAGTTGGATGAAACGCAGAATATTCAGTGTAGCCTTATCGCCATATATATTTTATAAATTACTATATATACATATATATATATATATATATATATATATATATATAGGAAATTTATTACTGTGAGTCCAGAATGAGTTTACAAATTGTTTCAACTAGAGGAAAATCCTCAAAGAGAGGAAAAATCCAACTAGCATCATCAGAATTCATAGATGGACTCATAGATGGACTGAATTCTGATGATGCTAGTTGGATTTTTCCTCTCTTTGAGGATTTTCCTCTAGTTGAAACAATTTGTAAACTCATTCTGGACTCACAGTAATAAATTTCCTATATACTGCTCTGACTACACATTGAGCACTTTAGTCCGGTTTTTTTTTACCACTGGTAAATATATATATATATATATATATATATATATATATATATATATATATATATATATATATATATATATATGATAGATTCCGATACAATTACCGATTCCGATTCTTTATAAATCTCTAAATATATGACTATAGAATTGTTATTTTCCCTAATTTCTGTAAAAAAAAAAAGAAAAAGAAAAAAAAAACACATCTTAACTATTCAAATGTTTTCCTAAACGTAAAAATACACTTGTGGAGGATGATCTATCGATTTTAGCTTTACTGGTAATTTAAAATCAATAAATATTTATTTTATCATTATTACCAGCAATGGAAGATTTTGGTTTAAACAAAATCAAATAAAAAAGAAAATTAAAAGAATCGTTTTGGCATCGAAAAATAGGTACCAATTTTTTCGATTTCGATACCCCCAAATTTGTCGATTTTTCCGATTCCCGATTCCGATTAATTGTCACAAAAACTAAAACAAACACACACACACACACACACACACACACACATACACACACACACACACACACATATATATATATATATATATACAGACACATGTACACATATATATGGTGAGTAGAAAATGCATTGTGAATCCATTCTCGGCAGCCCCATAATTCTCACTTCTTCTATTTTGTCCCTCAGTCCTCATTTACAAGGAGCGATATTTCTGACAAAGGAAGAAGAAAATAACTGCACACTGGGCCGACAGTGTTTTTTCTTGAACAGTCGCTCAAATTTGACATCAAAATCTAACCCTTAAACTCGTCATGGGCATAGAATATATGTCTATATTAGAGATGGCTTTCCATGTTGTAGGGACATCTACAGAGAAGATCCTAATTTGCCTTATATATGCTTCAGAGTAGCACTTGCTCACAGCACAGCGTTCGTATTAACCCTCTATCGCACCCATAACAGCGGAGTTACTATCATTGAGAGTATATAAGAAAATTGACCACGTTTTTGATAACTATTCCCTCGGCTAACATTCACGTCTGCGGAGACTTCAATGTTCACAATGTTGAATAGGCTAGTCCACTCAAACAAGACGGATTATGAGGGGGACACACCGTCATGATTTCTCGATTGCCTATGACCTACCACAAATTATCCACGACTTTGTTCTTACAACTTGCCTAGAAATGTGCTCATCTTCCGTTCTGTCTCCATTAGGATCTTCCGATCACTCAGTTGTCTCGGTTAAAATAAAATCAAAATGTAATAAATCCTCATGTGTGCCAGTCCATCGTATTATATATCGATACTCTATGGCTTATTAAGATATCTTCCGAACATTTATATCAAATATACCTTTGTACTCCATGTTCGAAAAGCACGTATCCTCTATAGCATCTGACCTGACTGAATGGTTGTTTGTATACACCGCTTCATACCCTCCAAAAAATCCCAGCAAAAGCCAACAGCCAGCCGTGGCTCACTCCAGTCTGCGCAGCTGTCATTGCGCACAAAAATCAACATTTCCATTGCTTCCAACGTAATAGATGTTGTGAAACTAAAGCAACCTTCAAGACTGGCAGCAACCAACCATTGTAAAAGAGTAATAAAGAGATTCGTATGCTCAGTACGTCAAATTTAAAGTAGCAGAGCAGCGGCTTGGTTCTCACCGGTTCTACAGCTGACGTACTAACTGTTATATCACACAGGATTAATGAATATCTCGACAAGGCTTTTGATAGAGTATGACATAAAAGTCTTCTTCTCAAGATCGTCAGCTATGGTATAGCTGGAAATGTCCTCTCAATTATTAAATCCTTTCTCTCTGATAGGTTTATAAGAGTAGTCGTTGATGGGCAGAAATCAGAAACACCAAGTATTAACACTGGCGTCCCCCAAGGTTCCATCCTGGACACAACTCTCTTCCTAATCTTCATCAATGATCTAAATTACATTCTTAGAAAGAAGCTTTGTTCATGGGATCTACGTTTAGGTTTAGGCACAGATAAAGAGTGGGGGAATTATTGATCATGTCTTCAGCTAGATGAGCGTTTCTTGTGGAAGTTTGGCGAGGGGGGACCATAGATTGAAGCTCAGCCGAGCACTTACCATGAAAATAACTATAAAACAGAGACAAACTCGTAACATCTCTTCTGTGAGAAAGAGGTTGCAGGGAAGAGAAAATGACATTCCTCACAAGGCTACGAAGTCTAATTCGAACTCTATCATAGCAAGAAAAGTCCTTTCTAGCAGCTCCTGCCCAGATGTGGCAACAATACTCCATCCTTGGACGTACCTGGCTCTTCAAATCCATTGTCATGATCACTGAAAAAATCCTGCCTCGATAGACGTCAAAACCGGCTTTGAAACCTAGTGGGTGATGCCATTTTCTCTTCCCCGCAAACTTCTTTCCCACAGAAGAGACGTTGCGAGCATGTCTCTGCTCAATCCTTATTTTAATGGCAACTTCTGGTCTGAACTCCAATCTATGCTCCCCCCCCTGCCGAACTTTCATATTCAACTAGCTACTGCCACTATATATGATTTATCCCGCTCTCTATTTGTTCCTTAATCTAAACGCAGATTCCATGAACAACGTTTCTTTCCTAGAACTTCCCGCATGTGGGACACTTGTTTACATTGGATTTGGAGGCTACTATGTTAGGCCAGCATAGTACCCTCCGAGTCCAATGTAAACAAGTTCTTGTAAAATCGGCCCCTTAAATAATCAAATTCTACCCAATCTACACCATTAGCGATTATTATACTACCACTTTACATTCATTAACCTTTATCCTCGAATGGCTTTCGAGCCTTGATAAGTAGTGGCCCCCAAGTAAAATATTATCTATATGCATATATACACAATATATGGCAATGTGCCTTGTTTGAGGTGAAAAAACAATATATAGATGCATATATATATATATATATATATATATATATATATATATATATATATATATATATATATATATATATATATATATATATATATATATGATAAGCTGAGATACAGGGAAACAGTACTGTATATGGATGACTTTATATCTATATATCTATAAAAGTGAATTTGTCTTTGTGTGTGTCTATGTGTGTGCATGTCCCTAACTAATTACTCTGTCATTTTTCAGTCTAGAGGCTCGAGATTTGAAATACCAGGTATTCATTGAGATTTGGGAAAATCTTTTTAATTGGTTTTCGGCCAGAAATTTGGCTACCAATGGGTCAAAGTTCAACGATTTGGTCTTTCAAAACTCTACAAAACTCCTCCGCCAATTTTAGGTCTAAACACTTGAAATTTTAGATGTAGGTTACTTGGACATGGATCAGACTTTTTAATTTGATTTGCGCCCAAAACAATAAATGTTAAGGGGTCAAAATTGGGATCAAAGTTAAAAATTTTTTTACCTCTGCGGTCTCTATCAAATTACTCAGACAATTTTTAGTCTAAACATTTGAAATTTTACATAAAGGATATTCAGACATGCAGCAAGTTTTTTTAAAAATCAGTTTACAAAATAAATGAATCGTGCGCCACCACCGAGAATCGAAACCAAAACGTTTAACTTATGATTTACTTTTTCCTTTGACGTTAACACCTGAGCTATGAAGACATGTTTGCTGCAAGGCTAAAAACTAAAACATGATCGAATAGCTATTACGTTATGCATGCATATTTCTAATGCTGTCGTTCGACCTTTACCTGGCAAATTCCATTTTCTTTAATTTTGACACTTTTGCACCGATTTTTCTTGGCTAAAACCCGAATATAAAACTTTAGATGGGTTCAGATACCCTATATATTAAGTTTCATGTCTTTAAACTAAAAACCGACACAGGAGTTTGATAGGCAATATTTCTTAAACAAATATATATACACATACATAAATATATATAGAAAAGGGTTTGTGTTTACTATAATATTTTTACGTGAATATAACGCAAATATAAATCATGTAGAATATCTGCACGAATATAATTACACGTAATTGTTAATTAAAGATGATCATCCCATAAGAAAACCAGAAAAACTAATAGGGAATTAATTTTATTGAATGTTTAAAAGAATATGCAAATTAGCTAGATCTTTTGCATATGAATGCAATTCCATAACCCATATATAACAAAGTTGTGTTTTCTTTTAAAATAAATAGAAAGAAAAGGTTTTAATATGAATATCAGTACACATACAAAAAAAAAAAAATTAAAGGAATATATACATGTATATATATGTGTGTGTGTGTGCGTGTATGTGTGTATGTATATATGTATAGTCATGTATAATGCATCTAAACTATACACAAAAGGCTTGTGTATATAGTTATACTATCAGAGAGACCTGACGTTGCCCGAGATTGAATGATGATCAGCGAATGTTTTACACTCTTATATTTTTATTGCCATCGAAATTCATGAAATCGCTCGGGAGGAAGCTTCACATGCCTCCACGTAGTAACTTAGTCCAAAATAGATGTTATTCTATATTGCACTCTAGAGAACCTGCTGTTTCTTTTATAAAATTATTTTATATAAACTTCTTTCCAGTTAACGAAAAAAATATATAAGAAATTTACGTGCGGTGTTTGAACCTACAGACCACGTCATGCTAAAAAAAAAAAAAAAAAAAAAAAATCACGTAAATTTTCAAGTCTTATGAAATTCTTTGCAGTTTATGAAACAAAATTAAGAAATTTATGTGCGGAGTTTGAACCCAAAGACCACATCACTCAAAAAAACAAAATAACAAAAAAAACAAAAAAACAAAAAACAAAAAAAAACAAACAAACAAAAAAAAAAGAAAAAAAACAACAACAAAAAACAACAAACAAACACAAAAAAAAGAAAAAAAGAAACAACAACAAAAAACAAACAAACACACAAAAAAAAAAGAAATTATTATCTTTTCACGGACCGTTGTTCTATCATTGTTGCTAAGCAACGGCGCTGAAAAAATGGCTTTACCGATCATAGATAAATTAAAATAATTACCGATTATCGATTATCAGTAATTATCGGGGCTATTCTGAGACAAAACCTAACTAAGATCACCCCAGACTTATAAAGTTCTGTAAAATTTAAAGGAAATCTGTTTAGCTATTTCAGAATCTACAGGGAACGAACTCACACACAGACAAAGTTGCATTTATATAATTGTAGAGATATATATTTAATTTCAATATATTAAAAAAAAAACAATTAATAAATATAGAGATATTATAAGTCAATAATAATGTAGATATATAAATAATAAATATATTAATAAAAGAAGCGGGTGATAAATAGTATGATATATTCATGCAAACCCTATAACACCTTACGTTTCAGTATACGAGCTTGAGTTACCTTTTCAACGCAGTAGCAATCGGGCTTGGGTACACCGCTTAGGTATTAACTAGGAGGTCCACCCTCCGATGTCTTGCCACTCGACTTTCGGGTGGGGCAAGTCTATTGCTTATTGCTTGAGGCGCCCCCACTGGGGAATGCCGATGGCATGCCCAGCCATTTTTTGTTAGGCCATAGTGTCACTCTTTTAGGGGCGCTGGCTGGACATCCCCACTTTCTGACCTTGTGTCACATCTTGCTAAGGTGGGTAGTATGTTTGATCAAGACGTTGAGAGTCTAGAATAGAATTTAGCTTTCTAGTTTATCTAAAGTTTGGAATGAGACGGATGCATACATTTCCAAATAGCATCAGAGAAAGACAATTTACAACAATTTCTAATTTTAAACTTACGAAACCCACTATTTCCATACTTTCGCCCATCTAAGTATAGACCTGGTTCAGTGTTGCTTAACTTTGGTGATCCGATAACAACAGTTGTTTTAACATGATATAGCCGTTAAGATTTTATATTAAGACTAAATAACCATAAACTAGAGAAGGTGATCATTATCAGTGGAAGCATTTCATCGCACTATTCGTGATACATACGGCAATTATCGTTATAAGAAATGGTGCGCCGAGGGCCTTTGCTAATGAGGCATGTATGGATGAGTTGTAAAATGATGAGATCAGTATCTGGAATCAAGTGGATACTTGAGAGAACTTGGAAAACCCTAATTATCAGTATAGATCAAATCAAGAGTTCTTGTTTTGGAAAACAAGGCCACAAACCACAAAGAATACTGCTTTATCACGCTAACATTGTGGAGACAAAAATAGAAAAACACAATAGACCTTACGTACCTATACAGAAATTCATGAAACTTGGTATAAATTGTAGTCTTTCAGGAAGGTAATAATCAAGACAAAATATGTGATTAATAAAAAACTGTATTAACAAAAGTATGTTACAGAAGTACACGTCATGATTCTGTGGCTATAACTGCAACGAATCGCTACACCAAAAATCCAATATACGAAGGTCGTTTCAGAACTAAAAAAGTTGAAAAGCTATGAAGAGCGAGTAGTACCATTAAAACGAGCAACCATTTTTGGCCCTATACTCCATTTTTCTACATAGTCACCACCATTCTCAATCCACTTTTGCCAGGAATTCAACGACACATTTCTGTTTTTGACGGACATCGATGACAGAGGGTGTTTGTTAGAATTTCACACCGTCAATATCTGCAACAGAGAGACGAGGCTTCCAGGTCATGAATGCATTTCAGTAATTATAACACTGCTATTTGCAACCCCTGTCTGATCTATTTAGGCGGAATAAAATAGGAGGCGTTACTTTTGGAATCCCATCTTGCATGTATTTTTTTTTTTGAATATCAAATTATTGATAATGCAAAATGACTGCCAGTTTTTACGGAGAGATAATTTAACTTTCAGTTAAATACTTTTTCAGTTTTAAATTCTCCTTTTGAAATTTAAAAATTGAACTATTTTTTTTAAGAAGTTGAGCTATTTAAAAAAAATATGAAACTATTTTAAACTAAGAAGTTTAGCTATTTTAAAAAGATGTTGAAACATTTTGTAGATGAACGTCGAGCTATTTTCGTACTCAAAACAATGAAAAAACAATTACCACTTGAACATAAGGGGCTACTAGTTAGGACCGTATCTACAGATGCACTATATAGGGAGTTGAGCAGCGAGATGTCCGTTCACATTACATTTAAACTTCTGCGTGTCAATGCAGTTAGGGACGCAAGAGATCGTGAGGGAATTCTGAAGTCTAGCAATTCGAGGGAAAAGATATTAAAGTAAAAGACTTTCTGGTTTCAAAAGTGAAGGAGTTTTACTGCTTATCCGGTTTTTTGGGTTTTTTTTTTTTTTAAATAAATTTAACTATTTTTAAATAAATGATGAGCTATTTTAAAAATAGATGTTAAGCTATTTTTTTTTTTAAAGTTTAGCTATTTTTCAAATAAATATTGAGCTGCTTTAAAATACACTTGGAGCTATTTTTAAAAATAAGTTTAGCTGTTTTCAAACGAAATTGAGCCATTTTTCAATGAGATATCTAAACAATAATTTTTGGCTATTTTAAAATAAATGTTGAGCAATTTGTAAATGTAAGTGGAACTTGTGTAATTAGAATCCCTTCTTCATTTTTTAGTTCATTATCTGCGTCTTCTTCTTGTGACAACTGATAACATGGCGTTTGAGTAACAGTGTAATTGGCGAAACGGTTCATGCGCGCATCGTGATAAGAAGGTTATCAACCTTTGACACACGACGACTGCGAGCGGGTTTGCAGATAATGGATAGAATGCCATTAACTAGAAATGATAACTCCATTCACCGCCTTCCTCCAGTTTTCTATTTATTATTTCGTCTTTTTCTTTCTTCTTTCTATCATTAACACGCACTAAAGCATTTCACATTAATGTCTGAAGCACGTTTCTTGTTTACTTATTTTTATACAATAGATTGACTACTTTGTTAGGGTTAGAGTTAGGGTTAACAGTCCATTAGTATCTAAAATAATAACCGTTGCATTTACTGACACTAACCAAAGATTAAAAAATAATTACGAGTTACCGTCAATAAGTTCCATTTTTTTTTGTGTCGGCACTTTTATTGATAGTATATACATGAAACTAGTCCCCTCTTCCACCAATAGCAATAGTCAAAAACATTACCTGAAAGTACTTCCTTTAAACTCCTCGGCCTAACGTTCACAGGGAACATGAGTTGGAACAGATACATTGAAAGAATTGCCAATACTGCTGCGAAGAAGGTGGGCTCTCTATACCGTGTTAGAAAGCTACTTACGCCTGAAATTATTCTGTACCTTTATAAGGCCACCATTCGCCCATGTATGGAGTAATGTTGTCACATTTGAACTGGTGCATCTGCTACTAGTCTCTAACTCCTGAACAGGGTTCAAAAGAGTCGCCAACCTGATAGGTCCTGAACTGTCACCTAAGCTTCAGCGTCTGTCCCATCAACGAAATGTTGCATCCCTCTGCTTGCTTTACAAGTATTTTAATGGTGAATTCTCTGACGAATTTCAAGCACTTGTACCCTCTCGACGTAAATACCCCCGACAAACACCAAAATCCCACCCCTACACAGTAGAAATCCCTAGGTGTTAGAAAGCCTTCCACTTTAATAGTTTATTCACCGAAACTGCTAGACTTTCGAACTCCCTTCTGGGATTCTGCTTTCTCAACTGTACTGACATGCAGAAGTTCGTGTAATGTGAACAGGCATCTTATTACTCATCTCCCTTCATAATATCCCTGCAACTTATGTCCCTGATAGTAGCCCCCTACTTCAAAGTGGCACTGTGCCTTGTTTGAATAAAAAAGTAATCTCCTCCGGCTGCAATGCACTTGTACTGTTCCAACAACTTCTAGAAGGTCGAATGGATGTTCTCTTGTGTGAGCGTGTCAATGACCCTCGTCACAGCTCTTTTCATGTCCTCAATTGTTTCATAACGATAGTCTCTAAGGTTTTTCTTTAGATTAGGAAATAACCAAAAGTCACAGGGAGCAAGGTCTGAACATTAGGGTGGGTGAGGAACTGTCTTGATGCCCATCTTTGTCAAATAGTCTATAACAAGGATAGAGTTGTGGACTAGTGCATTCGCGCAATTTCTTGCATCCTCAGTTCCTTCTGAATAATTGTGTACACAGTTCCTAAACGGCATTAAACTGTGTACTTATTGTCTCTATAAACACACGACGGTCCTTATTCATGAAATTCTTTATTTGGCCAATCAATTTTTGGGTTCTGACTTTCTTACTCTTTCCACACTTCTTATCATCCCTCACAGACTCCCTTCCTCTTTGAATTTCTTATGCTACTCAAAAACTGATGTTCGATTCATGCAAGATGGTCAAAAAGCACTCAAAAGCGTTCCATACGTTTCTGTGGCTTTTTTTTTTTTGCAAGTTTAAAAGAGAATTTTATTGCATTCTTATTGCGTTCTTCTAAAGTGCCCTCAGGTCCAGATTGTATTTTTGAAATTCATCAGGTGTGGCAATCAGGCTTTAGTAGAGTGCATTCCAATTCCTGTTGTAGCTGTTCATTTGAAATTGAAATCATAAAATTGGTCATCTCATAAGATGAATATCAATAAGATACTGAATTTTAAAGAGTCTACGACAATTTCAAGCACCTACACCTCGTATATCGTCTTCTTTACTATTTTACTTATCAAGGCCAATAGCTGCTCGAGTATTCGAGTATAAGCGTCAATGAGGTTGAAATGATTGGTATCTGAAAGATGAGGAAAATATTGCAGCATAAAGATTAATCAATAGCATGAACTGACTCTTATTTAATAGATAATTTTTGGCAAATATTAGTTAACATTGGATTTGAAGACGACCATGTTCTCATTAGCAGGGAAGAGTCAGATACATCTTCAAATAAGTACTGTTGCCACATCTGAGAAGGTGCTGCTCAGGGCATCCTTTCTTGCAATTAAAGAGGACAAAATAGACTTCGGAATCTAGTGGTATTGTATTATTTATGTTATATTATTGTCTATCTTACTATAACTGGAAAAAACTTTACTCTTGGAATATTTATAAGCAAAGCCATAAAAAGTATATGTATATATAAAACAAAATTACAATTAAATTTAGCAAAATGATCCAAGATGGCAAAACTAAAGTATATTATAAATATTAAAGAATTAATATTTATAAAGTAATCTCAACCAGATGTAAAAGCTCGATAAAACCAAATAGGAGATAGAGCTTATAATAAGAACAACTAGTCAATAAAACATGTTAAAAACACTTTGAAAAAGAGTTAAAAACACATTTAATTTTAAAAGGAAATACTATATAAGTGGATGGTCCTTAATCCGCAGAGTTTCGAAGAAAACTTTCCTCCTTATCAGAGGGTAGGAATTAGCAAAATACGGAATCGGATTTTGCATACAAAAGTATTTGATGAAACTGCAAGTAAGTCAAAGATCTTACTTGATAAAAAAAAGTGAAGCAGAGGAAATATGGTGAAGAAAAATGTGATTTCACGTGAATGGATAGTCTGGTGAAAGGTAAATTATTCAATGACAGTAAAATCCAAAAATGTAAATCCAAGAAAGTTAATTAAATTACCATTCGCACAAGGAAAATCCATGGAAATCACGTAATTGGAAGATGGTCCAAAATAATTCAAAAGGCCGAAATCCATGGAATAATTCACAAATATGTACAAGGAAAAGGGGGAAAAATTCCAATAATATTAATAAAAGAAAAATAAGATATGCGTTTAACACGGCTGCCGAGACAATATGTATATATATATATATATATATATATATATATATATATATATATATATATATATATATATATATATATATATATATATATATATATAAAATAAAATGACTTCAGAAATTTCCCTCTGGACAAAAATATCGTAGGTTTGCAATAGATGCCACATACAAATTCAATAGATCTAGGCTAATAGCCACTATCTTCTGTAGCTTTCGAACACCATTTTAGACACATTCATTCGTGATATAAAATGCTACATTGCATCCGACAAGCCACGCCATCACAATCGCAACATCTTCAGAGATAAAGTCCTTATTTTCCTCTCGAAATATTTAGTCCTACTACTGCTACCAGTTGTCACCAGACACAATACTACATGTTCCATAGATACTGTGCTTCCACCAATCGTAACTGGCTCATATATACATAGAGATAACATAACCTTTTCTATATCCGATTCATAAATAATAACGACTCTCTCGCCAAATTCCATCCATTCTGATTGACTGAGCTCTGAAAATTCTCATATTCCGAATCCAGTTTCTCCGTTCATAGAGAAACGCTTAGTAACATTAGAATTTGGCCTCGCTAAGAGACATATTTACGACAACGAAGTCTTCGTTAATACATCAACAAAACTGTGTTCTTATACCATTAAACACACTGCGTGTACACTGGTGATGCTTGAAAACGACGCATTACTTATGTATTTAAATATTGACCATTTTAGCTCATAAATATTTAGATATTTCTTAATAACATAAAATAAAACAACGCCACCGTCTCCAGCGACGACAACGCCTTTGTCAAAACATGAAAAATACTGATTTCCTTTAGCATAAAACATACTGTGTGTCCACTGGTGATGTTTCAAAACTACGCATTGCATATGTATTTATACATTGAGGAGTTAAGCTCCCAAATATTTGTGACTTTTATGTTAAGAATTTTTTCCTAAAAAATAAAAAAAAAAAAACAAACAAACACCGACGTCTTAATCGACGACGAAAACGACGACTACATTGCGTCTTTTTAAAAAAAATAATAATATAACAAACTTATTTTTGCCAACTAAATTGAAGAGTTTGGCTCCTAAACATTTACCTTTTTATTATTAGAAAACTAAGCGCTTCAATATATAAATATATATATATATGAAATACGTCGATCGATACTTCGCCACGGTACATTCATTATGGCCACGGGCGTCAATGCTGGCTCCCACTAACAACCGTTACTTGTTATTTCTTACAGGTAGGGTGGGGGCATACTTCCATCATGCAACGCCAGTACACGAGTCCTGCTATATATATATATATATATATATATATATATATATATATATATATATATATATATATATATATATATATATATATATATATACTAGCATGGGTGCCCGGCGTAGCCCGGGTGTTTGGAGGTGTATGCTGCGCAAAAAATGGTCAATTTTTTTTTTAATTTGATCCCTATTATGACCCCTTAACATTTATTGTTTTGGGCTCAAATTGAGTTATTAAGTTAGATCCGTCCAAGGAACCTATATCTTAAATTTCAAGTGTTTCGACCCAAAATTGTCGGAGGATTTTGGTAGAGTTCTCAAAGGTCAAATTGTTGAACTTGTACCCCTTAACAGCCAAATTTCTGGCCGAAATCCAATCATATAGATTGTCGCAAATCTCGGTACCCTGTATATCAAATTTCGAGCCTGTAGACTTAAAATTGACAGAGTTATTGCGTAGGGAAATGTACACACAGACACACAGACAGACAGATACACAGACAGATACACAGACATATATAGATATACTAGTATTTCGGACCGGCGTTGCTTGGGTGTTTGGAGGTGTATGCTGAGAAAAAAAAACAACAAAAAAACAAAAACGGTCAATTTTTAAAAACTTTGACCCCTATTATGACCCCTTAACATTTATTGTTTTGGGCTCAAATTGAGTTATTAAGTTAGATCCATGTCCAAGTAATCTATATCTAAAATTTCAAGTATTTATACCCAAAATTGTCGGAGGAGTTTGTTAGAGTTCTCAAAGGTCAAATCGTTGAACTTTGACCATTTAACAGCAAAATTTCTGGCCGAAAACGGATCACATCGATTTTCCCAAATCTCAGTACCCTGTATATCAAATTTCGAGTCTGTAGACTAAAAATTGACAGAGTTATTGCGTAGGAAAATGTACACCAACACACAGACAGACACGTTCACTTTTATAGATATACTAGCATTTCAGCCCGGCGTTGCCCGGGTATTTGGATGAGTATGTTGAGCAAAAAAAAAAAAAAAGCGGTCAATTTTTTCAACTTTGACCCCTATTATGACCCCTTAACATTTATTGTTTTCAGCTCAAATCAAGTTATTTTGTTAGATCCATGATATCTAAAATTTCAAGTGTTTAGACCAAAAATTGTCGGAGGAGTTTGGTAGAGTTCTCAAAAGTCAAATCGTTGAACTTTGGCCCCTTAATCGCCAAATTTCTGTCCGAAAACGGATTACATCGATTTTCTCAAATCTCAGTACCCTGTATATCAAATTTCGTGTCTGTAGACTAAAAATTGACAGAGTTATTGCGTAGGGAAATGTACACACACAGACACACAGACACACAGACACGTTCACTTTTATAGATAGATAGATAGATAGATAGATAAATATACAGGGTGACCCAAAAGAAACGGGCCACAACTCTAATTAGTGTTTTTTCCGAATGAAATGAAACGTTGGTCACAACTAGATTATTTTATTCAAAACATCACATCAAAACACTAGGGTCTTTGGCTTTTTTCCTTCATTCTACAGCATATGTTCTAGATGGCCTCCATTTACCTTTTGCTTTTTTTTTGATCACCCTGTATATATATATATATATATATATATATATATATATATATATATATATATATATATATATATATAAGTGAATTTTTAATCTACAAAATTCTGATATGTGCAATACTTTTTAGTTTTCATCCGGCAAAAGGTAAAAAGTGAAAACATTGGGAATCGTCGGATTTTTCTCTGCTTGCTAACTGTTTCATGATTGCGCATGCTTGAATGGTCCAAATTACAGATTCCTTATGTTAAGTACGAGGGGCGTGCAATAAGTAATGCCCCTGACCCACTATAGCAGTAGAGCAACGAAACTTGGCGCAGTTATTAGTCTTTCTCTACATAGGAACCACCTTTCTCGCATCGTTTGATGCAGCTCTGGAGACCGTTTTTGTAGAACACCCCAGTTTGGTCCTCCAACCACGATGTGATTTCAGAAATCAAGGCTACATCATCTGGGAAAGGCTTTCCTTCCAAAAACAACTTCATGGCTGGGAAGAGGTGAAAGTCAGAGGGTGCAAAGTCAGGAGAGTAGGGGGGATGGGGAAAGATTTCATAACCACACGACCGTGCTTCTGATCCGGCGATATGCGAGTTGTGGACCGGAGCGTTGTCCTGCAGGATGAGGGTACCTTTGCTGATCTTGCCCCGCCTCTTGATTTTGATAGCTTCCCTTAATTTCCTCAAAAGTGAAGTATAATAGGCTCCTGTAATTGTGGTACCCTTTGCCAGGAAATCTGTCATCACTACTCCGTTCTGGTCCCAGAAAACTGTGAGCATGACCTTGCCAGCGGTAGGCTACACCCTTGCCTTCTTTGGAGGTGTTGAGTTCAAACGCTTCCACTGCATTGACTGGGCTTTGGTCTCTGGATCATAGTGATGGACCCAGGTTTTATCCTGTGTAATCAGTCTTTTGAAAAACTTTGATTCATCTTCTTGGCACATCTCTAAATTCATCCTCGAGCACTCGACGCGTTCTCACTTCTGGAATGGTGTGAGCAACCTGGGAATCCATTTGGCAGACACCTTATGCATATGCAAGTGGTTATGAATGATAGTTTCCACAGACCCTGTACTAATCTTGACATCTTGGGCTATTTGGCGAATAGTAATGCGCCGATCTTCCAAAATGGCAGCCTCAACATGACGGACAGATGCCTCATCAATGGCAGAAGGGTGGCGACCAGGTCTGGGAGCTGTTTCCACAGACTTCCGGCCATGTTTGAATTCACAATGCAAACGTTTTACAAGGTCATATGATGGGGCATTATCACCATAAGTTTCTTTTAATTTCATCAAA
>NC_136493.1:9866887-9879387 GCF_053919585.1 Euprymna scolopes
TTATCCCTGTTTTTAATTTGTTTTCTTTTTTCATTGATGTTATATATTATATAATTTAAATTATATAATTTAAAATCTTCAATTTTTCTGAAAACGTTCCTTGATCTGAACGAAATCGGTAGAGCTCTGATTTTTATGAGCTTTTTCTGTATCTAATTGTTCTTTCTTTTGTACTTTTTTCACACATAAGAATATATTTTTCGACGGAAGTTCTAAAAATTATGCCTCCTATTTTTTTTATTTCGCCCGAATAGATCAGAAAGGACTGCTAAGTGCATACTTATGATGACCGAACTTATGAATTTATGATATAAAGTTACATTTCTCTGTTGTAGATATTGATGGTGTGAGATTGAAAACAAAAAGAAACCTTTGTCATGGACGTGCGCCAGAAGCAGAAATACATCATTGAAGTCCTCCCTATAATAAAATTTGAACAATCAATCTTCACCGGCACCTGTTGAACATTTACGAATCCGATGAAGTTGATGTCTGCGCAGTTAAGAGATAGGTTCATCGATTTCAAAGCGGCAACACAGATGTGAGTGATAAAGCGCAATCCGGACCTTTACGACCAAAGTATTAATAGGGACTTGCAAATTGAGAATGGCGGTGAATATGACGAAAAATAAATTCTGGCGCACATAAGGTCGCTTGTTTTAATGGTATAAATATTAGATTGACATTCTTGCCGAATTTTTAATTTTGATTTCAAATGATATATTTTTTAAATAAGTTTTTGTTATAATATCTTTACTTTATATATCATTTTAAAATGGCGTTTTTTGCTCTATCTAATTGTTTATATTACAATCGTTTTAAAATAATTATTTCTTCTTTTCAGAACGTTGAATACGAGATGGAAATAAAGAAAATTTTCACAATTTTCTTATTTTAATTTAAGCTAGGCCGAAAAGCTGCTAAAGCAGTTCGCGATATAAACGAAGCATTTAACCCAGAAACCACAACTGTGCGCACAGCACAATGCTGGCCTAAGACATTTCGTGGAGGCGACGAGAGTCGTGAAGATGATGAACGCAGTGATCGGTCATCGGATGCTGACAACGATCAATTAAGAGCCTTTATCGAAGCTTATCCATGCACAATTGTTCGAGCAGTTGCTATTGAATTAGACGTAACTTATACTACGATTTCCAACCACTTGGTAGATTTAACACAAAAAACTTGAGAAATGGATGCCTCAAGAATTGAACGATAGCCAAAAGAAACGCTGATAGGAAGTATCATCTTCCTTTCTTTTACGCAACAAGAACGACCTGTTTCTCGACAAGTTTGTAAATTACGATTACAAGTGAGTTCTTTACGACAATCGACGATTCTCAGCTCAGTGGTTAGACACCGACGAAGTTCCACAACACTCCCCGAACCAGATTTGTACCAAAAGAAGGCCATGCTGACTATTTGGTGGTCTGTGACCGGTCTCATCCATTAGAGTCTTTTTAATACAGGCGAAACCATTACGGTGGAAAATTACTATCAACAAATACTGCCCCTGCACACACTGCTAAACTCACAAAAAATGGTTTTCTGATAATTTAATTGATGGGATATTTTGGTCAGGTCAAAGCCCCGATTAAAACCCAATCGAGAATATTTGATCCATAATATCTCGTGCATTGGCCGGAAGCACTTTTGAGAACAATGACTAACTGTAGGAGGCTGTGCAAAGCGAATGGAATAGCATCCCCTCTTCACAGTGTTTCACTTTGGTTGAGAACATGTCTAAAACGATTGATCTTTTAAAGAAATCAAAAGGGAATGCAATTTCATACTAAGCATTTATTAAAGTAAATATCTTGTTCTGTGTTATTAGTCTTGTTTAAGTTTCCTTATTCAATTATTCTTTGTCAATATAGCTTTTAGTGCAATAAAATGTAATAAATTTGTTTGGCCTATTTTTAAATTTTTTTTTTTTTTTGCTCACGAGTGTGTGTGTATATATATATATTATGGAAATGTTAGAAGGCTATCAAAATGCCTGGAATAGAAAGTTCTTTGTGTTTAGTAAGAAATACAAAAACAAGTTACATTATATCAATCTCTCTCTCTCTCTTTCTCATATATATATATATATATATATATATATATATATATATATATATATATATATATATATATATATGTGTGTGTGTGTGTGTGTGTGTGTGATCCTGGTCACTAAGGAAAACACGGTAACGAAAATGAATTAGAAAAGGTAAAATATATTTTAAAAAAGATAAACTAAAAAAACAGTATATGCAAAGAGCAACCGTCGTAGTAAGTATCGCCAAGAAAGCGGACTATGAAAATACACTGACCACCCCAGAGTCGAAACGCTGTTAATTTTTTTTTTCTTTGTTATTCCATTTTCACTCAAACAAGGCACAGTGCCAATTTGATGTAGGGACTACTATCGGGGCCATAAATTGCAGGGATACTATATAGGGAGTTGAGCAGCAAGATATCTGTTTACTTTACACTTGAACTTCTGCATGTTAGTAGAGTTGGGAAAGTAGGATCCTGGAAGGGATTTCCAAAGTTTAGCAGTTCTGGTGAAGAAACTATTAGAGTAGAAGGCTTTCTTACACCTCGGAATCTCTACTGTGTAGAGGTGGGATTTTGCTGTTTGTCAAGTTCGTAGGGAGTATTTACGTCGAGGAGGTACAAGGACTTGTATTAGGTTGGTGCAAAAGCAATATCATTTTCTCACATATGTTACTTTCATATATGATTTCTGAATTAATTCATTGATTATATTATATTATATTATATATATATATATATATATATATATATACATAAGAGCAAATAGTTAATAAAACATGTTAAAAAACTTTGAAAAATAGTTAATAAAACATATTAAAAACACTTTGAAAAAGAGTTAAAAACATATTTAATCTGAAAAGGAACCACTTAATAAGTGGATAGTCCTTAATCTGCGGAGTTTCGAAGAAATACTTTCCTTCTCATTAGAGGGTAGGCTTTAGCAAAATGCGGGATCGGATTTTGCTTGCAAAAGTATTTGATGAAACTACAAGTAAGTCAAAGATCTTACTTGGTAACACAAAGTGAATCAGAGCGAATAGGGTGAAGAAAAAACTGATTTCACGTGAATGGATAGTCTGGTGAAAGGTAAAGTATCCAATGACGGTAAAATCCAAAAATGCGAATCCAAGTAAGTTAGTTAAATTTCCATTCGCACAAGTAGAATCCAAGGGAATCGCGTAATTGGGAGATGGTCCAAAATAACCCAAAAGGCCGAAATCTGTGGAATAATTTACAAATAGTCACAAGGGGAAAGAATTCCAGTAATATTATTAAAAGAAAAGAAAAATAAGATCTGCGTTAGACTCGGCTGCCAAGGCAAGGCGTAATTAAGAAAAATGAGTGAAGAAGACGAGAAAAAACAATGGTGATTAAATTAAATATAAAAGAGAAAAACCAATGTCAAAATGACCCTGACAAGATGACGTTAAAAGGCGCCAAAAATATAGGGCAAAAAAAAATATATATAGGGCAAAAAAGAGGTCAACCTAAATGTACGTTATAACTTAAAAAAATATCAGCAGGAGTTATTAAAAGACACCAAATGAAATGAAAAACACGCAAAAAAAAAGGGGATTTTTTTTTTTTGCCTTTTTGGATTTTACCGTCATTGGATACTTTACCTTTCACCAGACTATCCATTCACGTGAAATCACCTTTTTTCTTCACCCTATTCCCTCTGCTTCACTTTTTGTTACCAAGTAAGATCTTTGACTTACTTGTAGTTTCATCAAATACCTTTGCAAGCAAAATCCGATCCCGCATTTTGCTAAATCCTACCCTCTGATAAGAAGGAAAGTATTTATTCGAAACTCCGCGGATTAAGGACTATCCACTTATTTAGTATTTCCTTTTCAAATTAAATATGTTTTTAACTCATGCTTTTTATTTTAGATTTAAAATATTAATAACTCCATTTTATTTCAGTATTTAAATTTGTGTATTTCTGTTTTATTTCTCGTCCAATACCGGCTTCCAACTTATCTCGAAATTACTTATAACGTAACCAACTTACTTTCGGAAGAACCCCCCCCCCCCATCCGCCTTTTCTTTTACATCGTAAGCTTCTTAAAACGTGACTAGCTTAAGTTTCAGAATAAGATCACGCTTTCTTTTAACGGTTAATTTAAAAAAAAAATGTTTTGAACGCTGCTAACTCAATTTCTTTCACTACAGTTTGCAATTTGGAGACGGAATTGTTTTTGTTGAGATAAGTGATTTCAATTTTAATCATGCTTTTTATTTTAGATTTAAAACATTAATAACTCCATTTTATTTCAGTATTTAAATTTGTGTATTTCTGTTTTATTAAATGCTAGCTTTTTTTCTCGTCCAATACCGGCTTCCAACTTATCTCGAAATTACTTATAACGTCACCAACTTACTTTCGGAAGACCCCCCCCATCCGCCTTTTCTTTTACATCGTAAGCTTCTTAAAACGTGACTAGCTTGAGTTTCAGAATAAGATCACACTTTCTTTTAACGGTTAATTAAAAAAAAATGTTTTGAACGCTGCTAACTCAATTTTCTTTCACTACAGTTTGCAATTTGGAGACGGAATTGTTTTTGTTGAGATAAGTGATTTCAATTTTAATCATGCTTTTTATTTTAGATTTAAACTATTAATAACTCCATTTTATTTCAGTATTTAAATTTGTGTATTTCTGTTTTATTAAACGCTAGTTTTTTTTGTTTTTTTTCTCGTACATAAATGTTTATTTATCTACCGAGTTAATTGCAAATATAGATTACGAATTGTACTCATTTTTAGTTCGTGTGAGGGGAATCTATCACCATACTTTCCCTTAAACACGTCTGTTGGACTTTTATTAAATACAATACTTAATAGTTTTTTTGTTGTTTTTTTTTAATGGAGAGTAGAAAACGCATTGTGGATGCGTTATCGGCAGCTCCTGTTACTCTCGCTTTTTCTTATTTGTCCCTCAGTCCTCATTTTTTAATGAGTGATTTTTCTGACAAAGTGTGAAGAAAAAGCTGTTTTCTAGGTTGGCAGTATTTTGTGCGAACAGTTGGCTGAGATGGCGGAAATTTTCTGTTTCTATGTCTATCATTGTAGCCATGTCACTAGTAAGGGTGCTGGAGGTAAACGTTTTGTCTGGGCTGACGTTATCCGCCTGATAGTCAGGGACCCGAACCTTGGATTAACCACTAAGGAGGCTGTCCTATCAGCAGGTGCAAAGTACTGGGGCTGCTGTATTGCCATTTGGTGAATGGATTCTGGACCATGCAGTAGCTTCTGGTAGGGCCTCTCGATGCCATACTAGTGGGTAATTGTTACGGCTTTACCTTATCATTAGCTACAAATAAAAATAAAAAAAATTCTTCGTTTCTTTTTCTCTCTTAATTTCCCCTCTCTGTCCTGCTCTAAGTAAATCTGACGACCTAGTCCACAAATTTCAAAATTTCATCATGACAAGTTTCAAGAAAAAATACACGATTAAACCCGGTTCTCCAACTTCCAACGTAGACCCCCTACTACCATGTCTCCTTCTCTAACATCAGGGGTCTACGTTCTAACCTTCCAGAGGTTGAAACCCAATTACAGGAGACTAAACCAAACCTTTTATTTTTAAGTGAAACTGGCATTGGACAGACTATTTCCCTAGAAGAGTTCGCAATTAAAGGATACTCTAGCTTAACCTCTAAATCTGACCCCCAAGATCGCCATGGGCATGGAATATGTGCCTATATTAAAGATAGCTTTCCATGTGGTAGGGACATCTCCAGGGAAGATCCTAACTTACCCTATATGTGCTTCCGGGTTGCTTTAGCTCACACTACGGCATTTTTATTTACTCTCTATCGCCCCCACAACAGCGGAGTTACTATATTTAAAAGCATATCTGAGAAAATTGACCAAGTCCTATCTGCTTATCCTTCAGCTAACATTCACGTATGTGGAGACTTTAATGTTCACAACGTCGAATGGTTGACCCACTCAAACAAGACCGATGATGAGGGGAGGTTCTGTCATGATTTCTCCATTGCCTATGACCTCACTCAGATTGTTCAGGAACCCACCCGTGTGCCCGACAATGACGGCCAGTATGCGAGCCTACTAGACCTTTTTCTCACAACTTGCCCTGAACTATGTTCAGGTTCTGTTCTGTCGCCTCTTGGATCTTCCGACCACTCTGTTGTATCAATTAAGATAAAAATGAAATGTAATAAGTCCCCAGACGTACCTCTCCATCGTACAGTATATCGATACACTAAGGCTGACTGGGATAGCTTCCGTACATTTATAACTGATCTACCTCTGCATTCCATATTTAAAAAGGATGTGTCCTCTATAGTATTAGACCTGACGGAATGGTTAATTGTAGGTATTGATCGTTTCATACCCTCGAAAAAGTTTCAGCAAAAACCTAACAGCCAGCCATGGTTCTCTCCAGAATGTGCTGCTGCCATTGCGCACAGAAATCACTTTTTCCACTGCTTCCAACGTAATAGATGTATGGAAACTAAAGCCGCTTTTAGGACTGCCAGCAACCATTGTAAGAAAGTAATAAAGAGCGCAAGATGGTTGTATGCTCAATCTGTTAAGTCCAAAGTAGCTGAGCAGCGGCTTGGTTCCCACCAGTTTTGGCAAATAGCAAACAGAATTCTGAACAGAAGTGTGCGCTATATTCCAACTATCATCAATGAACCTGAGGTAATCTCGTCAGCATCAGACAAAGCCAAACTCTTTGTCAAGAACTTTGCAGCTAATTCTACCTTTTGCGATCAAGGCCGCCAACCCCCAATATTTCCCCCTGTATCTGAAAACACACTATGTGATATACGTATATCTGTACGTGATGTTGCCAAGCTAAAAGTAATAAAGAGCGCAAGATGGTTGTATGCTCAATCTGTTAAGTCCAAAGTAGCTGAGCAGCGGCTTGGTTCCCACCAGTTTTGGCAAATAGCAAACAGAATTCTGAACAGAAGTGTGCGCTACATTCCAACTATCATCAATGAACCTGAGGTAATCTCGTCAGCATCAGACAAAGCCAAACTCTTTGTCAAGAACTTTGCAGCTAATTCTACCTTTTGCGATCAAGGCCGCCAACCCCCAATATTTCCCCCTGTATCTGAAAACACACTATGTGATATACGTATATCTGTACGTGATGTTGCCAAGCTAAAAGTAATAAAGAGCGCAAGATGGTTGTATGCTATATCTGTTAAGTCCAAAGTAGCTGAGCAGCGGCTTGGTTCCCACCAGTTTTGGCAAATAGCAAACAGAATTCTGAACAGAAGTGTGCGCTACATTCCAACTATCATCAATGAACCTGAGGTAATCTCGTCAGCATCAGACAAAGCCAAACTCTTTGTCAAGAACTTTGCAGCTAATTCTACCTTTTGCGATCAAGGCCGCCAACCCCCAATATTTCCCCCTGTATCTGAAAACACACTATGTGATATACGTATATCTGTACGTGATGTTGCCAAGCTAAAAGTAATAAAGAGCGCAAGATGGTTGTATGCTCAATCTGTTAAGTCCAAAGTAGCTGAGCAGCGGCTTGGTTCCCACCAGTTTTGGCAAATAGCAAACAGAATTCTGAACAGAAGTGTGCGCTACATTCCAACTATCATCAATGAACCTGAGGTAATCTCGTCAGCATCAGACAAAGCCAAACTCTTTGTCAAGAACTTTGCAGCTAATTCTACCTTTTGCGATCAAGGCCGCCAACCCCTAATATTTCCCCCTGTATCTGAAAACACACTATGTGATATACGTATATCTGTACGTGATGTTGCCAAGCTAAAAGTAATAAAGAGCGCAAGATGGTTGTATGCTATATCTGTTAAGTCCAAAGTAGCTGAGCAGCGGCTTGGTTCCCACCAGTTTTGGCAAATAGCAAACAGAATTCTGAACAGAAGTGTGCGCTACATTCCAACTATCATCAATGAACCTGAGGTAATCTCGTCAGCATCAGACAAAGCCAAACTCTTTGTCAAGAACTTTGCAGCTAATTCTACCTTTTGCGATCAAGGCCGCCAACCCCCAATATTTCCCCCTGTATCTGAAAACACACTATGTGATATACGTATATCTGTACGTGATGTTGCCAAGCTAAAAGTAATAAAGAGCGCAAGATGGTTGTATGCTCAATCTGTTAAGTCCAAAGTAGCTGAGCAGCGGCTTGGTTCCCACCAGTTTTGGCAAATAGCAAACAGAATTCTGAACAGAAGTGTGCGCTACATTCCAACTATCATCAATGAACCTGAGGTAATCTCGTCAGCATCAGACAAAGCCAAACTCTTTGTCAAGAACTTTGCAGCTAATTCTACCTTTTGCGATCAAGGCCGCCAACCCCCAATATTTCCCCCTGTATCTGAAAACACACTATGTGATATACGTATATCTGTACGTGATGTTGCCAAGCTAAAAGTAATAAAGAGCGCAAGATGGTTGTATGCTATATCTGTTAAGTCCAAAGTAGCTGAGCAGCGGCTTGGTTCCCACCAGTTTTGGCAAATAGCAAACAGAATTCTGAACAGAAGTGTGCGCTACATTCCAACTATCATCAATGAACCTGAGGTAATCTCGTCAGCATCAGACAAAGCCAAACTCTTTGTCAAGAACTTTGCAGCTAATTCTACCTTTTGCGATCAAGGCCGCCAACCCCCAATATTTCCCCCTGTATCTGAAAACACACTATGTGATATACGTATATCTGTACGTGATGTTGCCAAGCTAAAAGTAATAAAGAGCGCAAGATGGTTGTATGCTCAATCTGTTAAGTCCAAAGTAGCTGAGCAGCGGCTTGGTTCCCACCAGTTTTGGCAAATAGCAAACAGAATTCTGAACAGAAGTGTGCGCTACATTCCAACTATCATCAATGAACCTGAGGTAATCTCGTCAGCATCAGACAAAGCCAAACTCTTTGTCAAGAACTTTGCAGCTAATTCTACCTTTTGCGATCAAGGCCGCCAACCCCTAATATTTCCCCCTGTATCTGAAAACACACTATGTGATATACGTATATCTGTACGTGATGTTGCCAAGCTAATCAAAAACCTTGATTCCAGTAAAGCAACTGGCCCGAACGGTATTCAAATTATTGTACTCAAAAAACTTCAACCTGAACTAGCGCCCATACTTACAAAACTATTTAAACGTTGTCTTAAGGAGAATAGTTTCCCATCTCCCTGGAAAATTTCATCTGTATGCCCTGTATTTAAGAATTCAGGTGATCGCTCATCCCCCTCTCAGTACAGGCCAATAAGTCTCCTGTGCGTCATGAGTAAGTTGCTGGAATCTGTGTTAAATACAGAAGTAATCAACCATCTCAACAAAAATAACCTTCTTAGTGACACTCAATATGGTTTCCGTTCTACTAGATCTACAGCAGATGTGCGTACAGTTATATCTCATAGGATTAGCAAATCTCTCGACGGAGGCAACCTTTCTAGGGCAATTGCTCTTGACATATCTAAGGCCTTTGATAGGGTATGGCATAAAGGTTTACTTCATAAGATCGCTAGCTATGGTATAGCTGGAAATGTCTTCTCAATTATTAAATCATTTCTTTCTGATAGGTTCATAAGAATAGTAGTTGAGGGGCAAAAATCAGAAGCCCACAGTATTAATGCCGGTGTCCCTCAGGGGTCTATCCTGGGCCCAACTCTTTTCCTGATCTACATTAATGATCTTCCAAATCACATCCTTACATCATTTGTAGACATTTATGCTGACAACACTACCATTTATGGTAGCACATCTAAGACAGTAAACGACCAAGTTCTCTCCAATTCTCTCTCCTCTGATCTTGAGCATGTAGTACAATGGGGAAAGGAGTGGCTGGTTACTTTTAATGCATCTAAAACCAAGCTTCTCTCTTTACATCATCAACATTCTGATCCACATCTGGCATCAATTGAAATGAATGGCTCTCGTCTTCAGGAGGCCTCAAGTTTTGACAAGCTTCTTGGCTTGACCATTACTCCTGATCTTAAATGGAACACGTACATCAAATCTGTTGCCAAGGTCGCTGGAAAAATGGTGGGATCTTTCTATCGATCCAGTAGATATCTCACTGCTGATGCAATTCTCTATCTATATAAGAGCCAGGTACGTCCAAGGATGGAATACTGTTGCCACATCTGGGCAGGAGCTGCTAGAAAGGACTTGTCCTACCTTGATAGAGTTCAAAATAGACTTCGTAGCCTCGTAGGAGATGTCCTTTTCTCTTCCTTGCAACCTCTATCTCACAGAAGAGATGTTGCGAGTTTGTCTCTGCTGTATCGTTATTTTCATGGAAAGTGTTCGACTGAGCTTCAATCTATGGTTCCCCGTCGCAAAACGTTCGCAAGAAACACTCGTCTAGCTGTAAACACTATCAATAATTCCCTCCACTCTTTATCTGTGCCTAAACCTAAACGTAGATTCCATGAACAAAGCTTTTTTATTAGAACTGCACGCCTGTGGAATTGTCTTCCGTTTTCCTGCTTTCCGGCTGACTACAATATGGTTGTCTTCAAGTCTAACGTAAATAAGTTCTTGATGAGCCGTTCCATATAAGTTATCAAATTTACCAAATTTTCATTACTAATAATTATTATATTGTCCAATTTCTACTGTACACTCTTTAACCCTTATCCTTGAGTGGCCTCTTGGCCTTGATAATGAGTTGATACCTATGAAAAAAAAAGAAAAAGTCCAATGTGAACAAGTTCTAATTGAATCGTCCCCCTAAGTAATCCAAGTTACAAAATTCCCACTGTTTACTATGCTAAAATCACAATGACTAATGTATACCTATTAACCCTTATCCTCGAGTGGCCTCTGGGCCTTGATAAGTAGTGACACCCTTGTAAAAAAAACAACCTCTTTTTCAAAGCGTTTTTTAACATGTTTTATTAACTATTTGCTCTTATTATAAGCTCTA
The DNA here is from genome assembly GCF_053919585.1 of Euprymna scolopes. NCBI lineage: Eukaryota > Metazoa > Mollusca > Cephalopoda > Sepiida > Sepiolidae > Euprymna > Euprymna scolopes. The sequence continues at coordinate 9,877,831 of NC_136493.1, forward strand.
TCTCCTATTTGGTTTTATCGAGCTTTTACATCTGGTTGAGATCACATTATAAATATTAATTCTTTAATATTTATAATATACTTTAGTTTTACCATCTTGGATCATTTTTGTAAATTTAATTGTAATATATATATATATATATATATATATATATATATATATATATATATATAATTATTTTTTACTATAATAATTAAATACCTACAGACACTAGTGTTTCATCCTTTCGGGAATCTTCAGTGCAGGGTGTCACGTTTAACACCAGTCGAACGATTCGAACCCCGCAACACGAGACATCTCTGGCTCGATTAGCGGAGGCCTAATCAATTCGGCTACCATTAACCGCGTGAAATAACGTTGAATTTAAACATTTTAATTTTAAGTGTTCATTTACGTCAGTCAGACAGTGATCTAATCGTTATACGATGACCTATGCATAAGAGCTACATTGACCGACTTTAATTCAACTGAAAGTGCTCAACAATAAGAAACGAATTTCTTAAAGGGGCTGTCATAATTATTTTTTTTACTATAATAATGAAATACCTACGGACACTAGTGTTTCATCTTTTCGGGAATCTTCAGTGCAGGGTGCCACGATTAACACAAGTCGAACGATTCGAACCCCGCAACACGAGACATCTCTGGCTCGATTAGCGAAGACCGTATCAATTCGGCTACCATTAACTATATACATACATATAGCCATGTTATATATCATTTTCAATCGCGCGTTTTTCGCTCTATAGAATTGTGTTATTCATTACCGTTCTGAATCTCTTCATTTATTTTTTGCAGGCTTTTCGACAACATGTACAAAATTCAAATCCTCACGATTTCTTGTTCCAGTTCAAACTAGGCCGAAATGCTGCCGAGACAGCCTGTGATATCAATGATACGTTTGGCCCAGGAACCACTAACGAACGTGTGGTACAACGGTGGTTCAAGATACTTCGAATTGTGACGAGTGCCTCGAAGATGGAGACAGTCGCGGCCAGCCGACTGTGGTTGATAACGAACATTTGAAAGCCTTAATTGAAGCCGATTCTCGTCAAACCACACGAGAAGTCGACCACTCAACAGTCGTTCGCCATTTAAAGCAAATAGAGAAATCAAAAAAGTTGGTTAACTGGGCGCTGCATTAACGATAATAAAAAAAAAAAATCGTCGTTTTGAAATATCTTCTATGCCCCTTCTGTGCAACAAAAAAGACTCATTTCTCGAACGGATTGTGACATGTGATGAGAAGTAGGTCCTCTGCGACAACCAGCGACGGTTGGATGCAGGAGGAGCTCCACAACACTTACCGAAACCGAAATTGCACACAAAAAAAGGTTATCGTGACTATTTGGTGCTCTGCGGCCGGTCTCATCCATCTAGGCGAAACGATTACGGCGAAGAAGTACTGCCGACAAATTGACGAAATGCAACAGAAGCTCCAACATATGTGCCAGAGATTGGTCAACATAAAGGGACCAATTCATCTCCATGGCAACACACGCCCGCATGTTGCTCAACTGACCCTACAGAAGCTGAACGAATTGGCCTACGAGACTT
>NC_136493.1:9881887-9909387 GCF_053919585.1 Euprymna scolopes
AAGAAATATTTATAATTTTAAACAATTTGTTCATTTATTATGAAAATTTTATATTTAAGAAGGCTAAAACTATACGCTTCTTTTTCTTTAAGACATATTCATTCGGCTTTAAAGATAAATATTTATTTATTTATTTTTCAAATAATTGTTTAAATACATTTTTTATCATCATGATAATTTTTTTTTTTCACCGTATTAAATTTTTCGGTTCAGAGCAATATACCTTGTTTGATGTGTACAAATGTAAAAATAAGGTTTTATTTCCAAAGCAAATGTTTTGTCACGCATCTCTGGTGTATCATAGAACACTTTGATATCTCTCTCTACTTTATATAAAAGTCACTTTGTGTGTGTGAGTCCCCTCCTTATATATTCCGGAACGGCTGAACCTATCTTTTGCAAATTTCACACAAAGGTAATTTACATGCTTGGCAGTGTTCTTAGCTATGTATTGTACAGACTTGAATCTGATAACTATCGAAAATCGAAAACATCTGATCTTAAAAATAGACTTCCTCTCTTATAGATAAAAAGAAGAATTTTTACAGGGGAATATTTTTCGTTACACCGATCAAGGGAAATAATAAATTGTCAGCAAATCATTTCTTCTTAAAAATCAGATTTATTGTCATATTGTGATATAGCTCAGTGGTAGAGCATTCGACTACAGATCGATTGATGCTCTGTTCAAGCCCGGATGTACCTCACCATTTTATTTTATTTCTGATTGATGAGTTCAATTTACGATAAAAGAGGTACCATTTAAAATTGCCGCAAATAATTTCCCCGTTTGCATATTTTAAAACTAAATATTAATCAAAAGTGACTTTTCCAGGGCATTTATCGTCAAGCCCAAATATCAGCTGATGTGCTATTATAAACAAACACGTACGGAATTTGATGAACGACATTATCATTATGTCTGCTAAAAACTTTTCTCAGCCGCATCCGACCGAGTCGAAACCGGTACCATCTGAAGGAACAATACCCCGGATGTATAATATGTGGAAATTAGTAAAAGAAATCGTTCTGTGGCAGTCAACTGGACCATTTTTTTGGAAGGAGGGGGGGTCATTTTTCGCAAGTCACACACACGTAATTAACTGAAACTGTTTAAAAAGCTTATGTTGCTTCATCATGACATCATAAACACTCGTAGCCGTATGGGCAAACGCATTTGTCCGTAAGTTTTTCTTCCCTTCTTTCGCGTTTCATGTTCGAACTCCGCCGCCGCGGCTCATTTTTTTTTTTTTTTTTGCACAGGGGCACTCCCTGCTATTTCGATTGAAAGAAAGGTTGTTTTGATTGATTCATTTATTTGGAGGGGGGCTCGAGCGCACAGACAACAAAAATTTCTCAATACCCGGAGAATAACTTCTTTCTTCGTATTCTACCGAAATATCTGGTGGGAAAGTTTTTTTGTTGTTGGGGTAACGATAGAGTTTACATATAATAATGATAAACTGCTCAATATCCTTAGTATAGAAAGTGTGTCCAAACGGAACTTCATGCCGACTCGGGAAACGCCGGGTATCCTTGCTAGTTTATTATATAAAAGGAAGTCGTCTGTATGTTTGTGTGTGCGTTTGTATGTATGCTAAAACTTTTATCATCCGCATCCGGCCGGGTCAAAACCGGTACCAACTAAAACAGCAATGCCCCGTCTTTTTCGCAAGTCACACACGCATATCAAACTAAAACTGTTTAAAAAGTTTATTTTGCAACGTCATGACATCATAAGCACTTGTGGCCGCGTGGGCAAAAGCATTTTGCCTCCTCCCCCTTTTTCACGTTTGAGCCCGGTCACCGCGTCTCATTTTTTTTTTTCGGTCGCACGGGCACTCCCTACTATTTTGATTGAAAGAAAAGCTGCTTTGGTTCATTTGTTGGGGGGGGGGGTCTAGTGCACGTGCAACAAAATGTGCTCCATATCCAGAGAATAGTTACTTCTCTTCGTATCCCTTCTGCCAAAATATCTGATGGGGAGTTGTCACGTACTTCTGTTTGGGGCGATTACATTTTCATGTTTTTTACCCCCCGTTTTTAAGTATCTTTTATTTTTGAAATAGTTATGGGGGTAACAATAGAGTTGACATATAATAATAAAAAGGTACTCAATATCCTAAGTATAGCAGGAGTGTCCAAATGGAACCGCATGTAAAATCGGGCTACGCCAGATATCCATGCTAGTATATAATATTAAATAGAGGATTGATTCTATAATACATAAGGGATCTGCATAAATTAAATTATTATGTTTAAACGTATTGCACGACCCGGGCAACGACGTACGGCAAGCTAGTGTTTTTTATAATGTACTTTTATAAAATATATATATATATATATATTTGTATCGAAGACTAATCAGTTGTTAATAACAACTGATTAGTCTTCGATACAAAAATATATTTTCATTATCATAGATTTATATTAAAACCATGTTTTAGTGAAAAAAACAAAACAAAAGAAGAAACAAATCTCGTAGATATATACATGAAAAGTATGTATAGATGAAAACTCTACCAGGAAAATACAGTAGCTAACTTTCTAAACAAGAGGTGATAGTTATAAAATAAAATGAAAAATCTCAAGTCAATAAAGATGGTGACTATGTTTTTTCAGCAGTTTTTCTTTCGTCGTTTCACATGCGCGATGTAATTTGTGATGTAATTTGTGATGTGATTTGCGATGTAATTTGTGATGTGATTTGCGATGTAATTTGCGATGTAATTTGCGATGTGATTTGCGATGTGATTTGTGATGTTATTTGTGATGTAATTGCGATGTAATTTGCGATGCAATTTGTGATGCAATTTGCGATGCAATTTGTGATGTAATTTGTGATGTGATTTGCGATGTAATTTGTGATTTGATTTGCGATGTAATTTGCGATGTGATTTGCGATGTAATTTGCGATGTGATTTGTGATGTGATTTGTGATGAAATTTGCGATGTAATTTGCGATGTAATTTGTGATGTGATTTGCGATGTGATTTGTGATGTAAGTTGTGATGTAATTTGCGATGTAATTTACGATGTGATTTGTGATGTGATTTGCGATGTAATTTGCGATGTGATTTGTGATGTGATTTAGGTAGAAAACGGACACTGAGAAAATCGATTATATTTTTTTTAAAAACAACAGTAAGCAACTAAAAATATTTTTAAAAAATATTATGGAGGGTATAGTTTCTTTTAAAAACAATATCTCCTTCAAGAATGGCCATAAAATGTGTTTTCACTCGATGTTTATTCAATAAGGGACTAGTTTTTCTACCTAGCAAGAAGGGATGAGTTTTCAGGGACGAGTTTTCTTAAATTCATTCTCAGTATCGCCCGCAACAAGAATCGGACTTTTAACCTCCAGAAGAGTGCTGATTGGAGTTGAATTTTTACTTAATTCTTTCTCCGTTGCACCATGAGCCCTTTATTGAAAGTTATGTCTGCAAATACGACGTAAAAATAAGCTAGAACCTTATGAGAATAACATCCGTGATGAGAACATACTCCAAACAATCCAAATAATTTGTATTACTATTACTACTACTATTAAAATTACAATTATTATTATTATTATTATTATTATTATTATTATTATTATTATTATTATTATTATTACTATTATGTTTATTATTATTATTACTATTATGTTTATTATTATTATTATCATTATTATTATTATTATTACTATTATGTTTATTATTATTATTATTATTATTATTATTACTATTATTATTATTATTATTACTATTACTATTATTATTATTACTATTATTATTATTATTATTACTATTATTATTACTATTATTATTACTATTATTATTATTATTATTGCTATTATTATTATTATTATTATTATTATTATTATTATTATTATTATTATTATCATATTCTGCTTGTTCCTTCCTTTGTTAGTCCGTACGTTACGCTTCAAAAAAGACTAAATATTAGATTTTAAAGTCAAACTGTTTCAAAAAAGGCCAAATTCGCGAAATTTAGCCTAAAAAACGAATCTGGCAATCCTGGACAAGAAAATAAGAGTGATCTCCCTTTAATGTAGCCTGGTTTTCGAATATCATTACAATAATATATGACCATTGTTGTCATGGTGTGAAAAGGGAGCTCGTAGTAATTTCGACGTGCATGGTCGGTTCTTCACCAAAGAAAGATGTCAGCGCAATGTTATGTAAAAAACGGGAATATTTGAAAGAAAAAGGGCAACAATAAAAAAGAACATTCTTTGCAAATAAGTGCTGGAATGAAAAGAGTGGATAAAAGTCTGTCTCTTACAATTTGATTCTATAATTTGTATTGAACTATGTAGCACAATATCACTTTCTTGGTATTTATTAGTACTTATTAAATTATTTTATTTGGGCTAGCTGTATATTTAAAATGCAATGGAAACTATTTTTTTTTTAATTTATTTATTTTCACAGAAATGTTAATAAACTCATATTTGCTGCGTGGTTTTTCTGTTAAAAAAGAATTTGTGCTCTATTCAGAAAAATATCAGCTTTATCAAAACATATTTGCTGATTAAATATATTTATCATTTTGTGGAATTTCAAAAGGTCTTGCTAGATATTATTATTATTATTATTATTATTATTATTATTATTATTATTATTATTATTATTATTCATAATAATAGTATATTCAACTTTCTCCGGAACAAGCTCGGTTCCTGCAGGTTACTAACAGATTAGAAACATTGGCGAATGAAGTTTCCCCTAGCATATCAACACAGAGATCTTAACATGTATAAGTAATGAAAAAACTCGGAAGAGATGTTGATGCGATTTGTAATTTCAATCAACCGTACGCGTGCATCTACAGTTGACTATGTATACTTAATAGTTGTCTTGATTGGCTGTTGGGAAAATAAATAAACAAGTGCGCCAGATGTTACACATCATTCGGGGTTTCCAAAATACCTTCAATTATTCAATTATGCAAAAATGAGAACGAAACGCGATATCTCCGACAACCGTACACACACACACACACACACACACACACACACACACACACACACACACACACACGTATATATATATATATATATATATATATATATATATATATATATATATAAAATAAGAATTCCAGTTAAGTTTACCAAAATGATCCAAAATGGCAAAACTAAAGTAAATTATAAATATTAAAGAAGTAATATTTATAAAGTAATCTCAACCAGATGTAAAAGCTCGATAAAACAGAATAGAAGATAGAGCTTATAATAAGAGCAAGTAGTTAATAAAACATGTTAAAAAACACTTTGAAAAAGAGTTAAAAACATATTTAATTTTAAAAAGGAAACACTAACTAAGTGGATAGTCTTTAATCCGCGGAGTTTCGAAGAAATATTTTCCTTCTCATCAGAGGGTAGGATTTAGCAAAATGCGGGTCGGAAAGTATTAAATGAAACTACAATTAAGTTATAGATCGTACTTGATAATAAAAAGTAAAGCAGAGGGAATAGGGTGAATAAAAAAGTAATTTCACGTGGATGGATAGTCTAGTGAAGGGTAAAATATCCAATGACGGTAAAATCCAAAGATGCAGAATCCAAGAAAGTTAGTTAAATTTCCATTCGCACAAGTAGAATCCAAGGGAATCGCGTAAATGGAAGATGATCCAAAGTAATCCAAAAGGCAGAAATCCGTGGAATAATTCACAAATAGGTACAAGGAAATGGGAAAGAATTCCAATATATTATTAAAAGAAAAATAAAATGTGCGTAAAAAATTATACAGCTCGACTGTCGATGCAAGGCTGAATTAAGGAAACAATTCTAAAACTTTATCTTGCATTATATTTTTTAATTTGTTAAACAACATGGTTAATTTAAATTACATTTTAATCACATGATCACATTTTCAATAATGTGCTTATATTTTACCCATTTAAAGTTTGTAAAGCATGTAAACAAACTTTTGCTCGATACCGGTGTCGACCTTTAAGAGTCCCTTTTAGTGATTACCTGGTTCGAGGATATTTGGACAACTAAACAGCAAATCTGTCTTCTGTGCTTTCAACTAACAATTTATTAAAAAAAAAAAAAAAAGGTAAATTTTCACATTAGGTCCACCTCCACGATTTTTAACATGGGTAGTTTGGGGGTGTTTACTCCAAAAACCGTTCTTAACATGGGGATAATGGTGGTATTTATTCCAAAAGCCGTTTTTAACATGGGGAGGTTGGGGGTGTTTATTCCGAAAGCTGTTCTTAATATGGCGAGGTTGGGGTGTTTATTCATGTGTTATATATATATATATATATATATATATATATATATATATATATATATATATATATATATATATATATATAAAAGTCTTTATTTAAAGTGATGCTTAGAGAGGGATGTTAAGAGTCTTAGAGAGAGAGAGAGAGAGACAGAGAGAGAGAGAGACAGAGAGAGAGAGAGATGTTGTAAGAGAGATTGTTCGTGTTATAAAGATTCATATTTATATATATTAAAATGTTCATACTTAGATGTGTTGATGCAAGCTCTTAGAGTGAGGAGACAGTCTTAGTGTTCATATTGTGTATGTAAGATGTGTATGTAAAGACATTTTGAAACACATGATATACAAGACATATAATAACAATTTTCACTTTACCTTTTGGTAGAATTACAACACAAAGACGACGTTTATAAAAACACATGATGGGTTTATTTCTTCTCACGACCGGCCGTGGTTTTCTGAGTCAAGAATTCAAAGCTTCACATTCTAAGTTTCAAAAGTGACCGTCTCGCTTCTAGATGTTCGAATGTCCATGTCTGGACTGTCGTCTGTCGTCCTCAGACTCTCTCTGACGCTCCCCCAGTTTCTCCCCCAGTTTCTCTCAAGTTTCTAACTATATCTAGAACTTCCCATTTTCCATGACGTCATACCCATGTTAAAACATGTGTCTTTTTTCACGTGTTCTGGACATGCGTGTCCAAAACTTTTTCCTTTGTTTACAAAAGGAATTTTAACCTATATTCCCAGTAACCTATTTTTCCAATATGTTAAAAACATGTTTATTAAATTATCTTGTATAGTTGCATTCCTCAATTGTATTTTTCATAACAGAATTGACAACGCACATTCTTTTCTTGAAACTATTTTATCTCTAAGCTAAACAATGGTTTGTTTTACATTCCATTTTCTAATTCTCTCTCGTAATCTATTTCTAAACCTAATTTACGAGGTTCGAATTTCGACTATTCTATTTCATTTTCATTTTAACTAAATCTCTCTATTTTTATACTTACATGAAAAGAGGGCAGCCCTGATCATGTAACACATGACCGCCAGTGAATTATAGTGCATAGTACAGGTTTTTATATCTCGAAAACTACTTGCCTCTGAAAATTTTAAATGCGATTTTCTTATTCAGCATAGTCGAAAACCTTTAAAGTAGTCATTTTAAAGAAAATTGTGGAGGAGGACCTAAAGTAAAAAAAAAAAAAAAAAAAAAAATACCCCCCCCAAAAGAGATATCGTGAAATTTAAATTAAACTTGGAAAAACTATTTTAAAATAGCGTCGTACCAAAAATAAAGATAGACAGAAAAATACCTCTTCAGGTTTGTACTTGCACAAAGATTTTAAAAAGTTGTCAACAAAAACAAATATATAATAAGTAAATGTTTTCAAAGGCAAGATAAGTTACTTTTCTACCTAACTGGATAATTTTTAGTGTTTTTATTGGGTTTGTATTACTGTACATATAGATTCAAAACAGTTGTCACAAGATAAGTTACTTTTCTACCAAACTGGATAATTTTTTTAGTGTTTTTATTTCATGTAAAATGTTTATTCCGCTCGAAAAACACAGCGTTTACCGCTATATTTGAAAATTACAAATGCGGCAGACTGTGTTAAGAATGTTAAGTTTGGGAAAATGGGTTAAAACTAAAAAAACTGTACAAATTACTGTTAAATAACCACCGAATATATGGCAGCCTATGTCATGGTAACATATATTGAGTGAGTTCCTACTAGTATTTTGTATAGTTTTTAGTTTTAACTCATTTTCCCAAAATTAACATGTTTAACACAATCTACCGCCATTTGTATTTTTCAAATATACTGATAAACACTGCATGTTTTCGAACCGATTAAACATTTAACATTAAATAAAAACACCAAAATCTTATCCAGTTAGGTAGAAAAGTAACTTATCTTACCTTTGATAACATTTATTTGTTATATATTTATTTTTCGACAACTTTTTCGTATTTTTGTTTAGTAATAGAAACCCTTTTTATTTAATGTAACGTTTAGTCGGCTCGAAAAACAGTGTTTATCGGTATATTTGAAAAAAATACAAATGGTGGCGGACACTGTTGATTACATTAATTTTGGGAAAGTGAGTTAAAACTAAAAAACTATACAAAATACTGTCAGAAACCCATCGAATATGTCAGCCTATATCACGGTGGGTTTCTGGCACCGTTTTGTATAGTTTTTAACTTATTTTCCCAAACTTAACATATTCGATAGAGTCCGCGACCATTTGTCTTTTTCAAATACATCGATAAACACTGTGTTTTTCGAACTGATTAAACATTTTATATCAAATAAAAAGACTAAAATATCATCCAATTAGGTAGAAACGTAAATTAGCTTCCATTTGCATTAATTTATTTGTTTCGGGACAACTTTTTCGAATCGCGCCCACTCACCCAAATACTAATTAAAAACTCACATTTTTTTAAAACAAAAAACAAACAACAACAAAAAAAAACTCGATTTAGTGTTTCAACATTTCGGCTTAGTCCACTGATTGCTGGTCGAGTCCAAGCCATGCTGGATCGAAACTTCCGAGGACCCTGATCCAATTCTGTAAGAGTACCATTTTTTTGACATTTTCGCCTTTTTTTTCACTTTTTGGGGTGGATTGCTGTACTAAGAATATAAGAAACATGCATTTTCTCTTTTTACTAGACTTTTCCATTACACCAAATTGAGCCACAGCAACGCGTGAAAGGGTACAGCTAGTATATATATATATATATATATATATATATATATATATATATATATATATATATATATATATAAATTAAATATATATATATAAATATACATATAAATAAATATATATAAATATCTATCTATAAATATACATATATAAAAGCTATATATAAATATATATACATAAATATATATATATATATATTTAAATATATATACATATATAAATTATATATATAAATCTAAATAAATAAATATAAATATATATAAATAAATATACATATATATAAATAAATATATATAAATATACATATAAATAAATATATATAAATATATATCCATAAATATACATATATAAAAGCTATATATAAATATATATATATATAAATATATATATATTAAAATATATATACATATATAAATATATATATATAAATATAAATAAATATAAATATATATAAATAAATATACATATATATAAATAAATACATATATATAAATAAATATACATATATATAAATAGAAAATATATATATAAATAAATAAATATATATATATATATATATATATATATATATATATATATATATATATATATATATATATATCCGGCGTTTCCAGGTTGAAACATATTAGCGGGCGGAAGGTTTTATTCCATACTATATAAGATACAACGAATATCTTAATTTCTTACAATTTTCCTGAAAGTTGATCACATGTTGGATTTATGGAAGCAAAAATACACCAATGTTCTTCTATGAAATTAAATGGGGAAACAGCTTAAAGGGGAAATAACTCTCACAGCTGAAATAAATAAACATCTGTTTTTAAAGGCAACCGGTGTCGTCTGATAATAATTGGGAATAAATTAAATAAAATATAAATTGAATTAAAAATAAATAAAGCAACTAAATAAATAAATCACTTCATAATATTTCTAAATAGAACAATGACAACAATTTTTTTTTACCACAAATAATAAGATGAAGTTAATTATTAAAATAGATTTCTGAAATGTATTATGCAAATGACTTTACTTCTTGAATGTAGATTTCCTTTGAGTACATAGTATATATAGAAGTCATGCTGGAATATTAATTTGTCAATGTCCGCTTACGATTATGAAAATTAGTTTGTGGAACAATGTACGTTTTGTACGTATTAATCGAATTGTGAACAAACAAATCGAAATAAGACAAGATAAAAGCAAACAAGCAAGGACGATTATCGCAGACAAATAGTTTTCGAGATATAAATATTTGTTTTATGCAAACGAACTGTGAAGTTCACGATGGGTGAAGGGTTTAGTCGCACACTATTTAAATACACCGAATATCCTAACTTACGATTTTTCTGAAAGTGGATTACATTTTTGGATTTATGGAAGCATAAAATACATAAATTTTCGTCTATGAAATTTAAACTGGAAATAACTTAATGGGGGGGGGGCTCTCACAGCTTACATAAACTTACTTCCGTTTTTAAAGGCAACTGATGTAGGCTAATAATTAAAACTAAATTAAATATATCAACTTTAAATAATGTTTATAAATAAAACCTTGAAAACGATTCTATTACAACAAGCAATAGCATGAAGCTAAGTATTAAAACAAATTTTGTCTAATGTAATATGCAACTGACGTTATTAACTGAATGTAGATTCCCTTTAAATAAATAGCATGTACAGAAATCATGCTGGAATATAAATGTGTTAAGGTCCGTTTTTAGTATGAAAATTAATTGGTGAAACAGTGTACCATCTGTATATATTAATTTTGAACAGACAGAAAGAAAAGAATACGACTTTATTATAATACAAGATTCAAACAAACAAGCAAGGACGACCAGACGGCCCACAAAGTTTTATAATTGTACTAGCAAATGTGTCCGGCGTTGCCTGGTGTTAAATGTAACGTAAATTGTTTTAAAAATAATATAATTAATATCACGTAACTGTCGTAAATGTAATATTAAAATACCAAACTACTAGCACTGATCCGAACATGTTCAAACTTAGCTGTAACGCTGGTTTTGGGCGAGTTTTTCGTTCTCAGTTACGTTTGACCCTTTGAACTATCTAAAGTATGACTTACCTTTTGTATTAAACGGGCAGGGCATGTGCGCTCTTTCTCCCGCTTTCGTTTTTCCCCAGCAGAGGAAACCATCAAATGTACTTTCACAATAATTCGCATCTACAATCGAAATGAGAAACGCGTTAAATGATTGAAAAATGAAACAAAAATAAAACATAAAAATTAAACAAAAATATAACATAAAAACAAAATTATAATATAAAAATAAAACAAAGTATAATAAAAAAAATAAAACATATAGCATAAAAATAAAAAAATATAACATAAAAATAAAACAAAAATATAATAAAAAAACAAAAAATATAGCATAAAAATAAAACAAAAAATATAACATAAAAGTAAAACAAAAATATAACAAAAAATAAAAAATATAGCATAAAAATAAAACAAAAAATATGATATAAAAATAAAACAAAAATATAATATAACATAAAACAAAAATATAACAAAAAAAATAAAAAATATGACAAAAAATAAAAAACATAAAAATAAAACAAAAATCTAACAAAAAAATAAAAAATATAGCAATAAAAATAAAACAAAAAATATGATGTAAAAATAAAACAAAAATATAATATAACATAAAACAAAAATATAACAAAAAAAATAAAAATATGACAAAAAATAAAAAAATATAGCATAAAAATAAAACAAAACAAAAATAAAACAAAAATATAATATAAAAATAACACAAAAATATGACAAAAAATAAAATATAGAATAGACTTCGTGGCTTAGTGGGGGATGCCCTTTTCTCTCCCACAGAAGAGACGTTGCGAGCCTATCCTTGTTTTATCGTTATTTCCATGGCAGGTGCTCGTTTGAACTCCAATCTCTGGTCCCCCCTCGCCAATCTTTCACGAAAAACACCCGTCTAGCTGAATCCACTGTGAAAAATTTCCCCCTTGGACATGGATCTTACTTAATAACTCGATTAGAGCCCAAAACAATAAATGTTAAGGGGTCATAATAGGGGTCAAAGTTAAAAAAATTGACCTCTGCGGTCTCTTCCAAATTGCTCAGACAATTTCTGGTCTAAATATTTTGTCACAAGTTTGGTTAACCATCTTCCGACTGTTACTCACATACGGGTCCAGTCTTATTTCCTGCTTCCTTTGTATCAGCTCATAGGTCTAGTGGTCTTCAACAATTTGCTCTTTTGATATCTCATTGCAATTCAGCTTCTAATTCCAGTAGCTTCTTTTCAAGAATTAAGGCCAATGAAACTCTCTTCCTGCTGCTTTCTTCCTGCCTAAATGTTTGGTTCTTTCAAGACTAAAGCTAATAAGCATCCCCTGTTTTTGTTATAATCATATTTTGTTCTTGTTAACTCCTTACAATAAGTTGATCCATTCCTCATTGGAATTTGTGCGGCAATAAGCATCCCCAAGTTTCCAGTTCTCTCCGGACTCATCCATTATTAAGAGTTCTCATACAGGCCGTCATCAACATTGCACAACAACCGGTGGTATTTCATGGAATCTGGTTGACGACAAGTCTCCTCAGATTACTAGTACTTTTAACTGCTTTCGATGACCATTTGCAAATGTGTTTGCATTATTGCAACAGTCGTTTGCCATTGACTTCTTACTGGCAAGAACTATTGATCTTCACTGGAATTTGAGTGGCAATAAACTTTCCCAAGATCCCAGTTTACTTAACACACATCCACTGTAGGTCTGTTTAATGCTTTCACTCTTCGGTCTTTCTATCCTCCTTGATCCTTCGACTATTTTGTGTGGTGCCAGCCGATGTCGGCATTACAGTTATTTTTGGAGGAGGAGGGGCCAATTTACAATTCTATATGACCGGTTAACGTTTGTCACTCGTGTAGATTAAATTTTGTATTCGAAGGTTTTTCTTAAGATTTCGGCTATTTTCAGCATTACTGTTCGTTCCATTCTTTTTTTTTATTCTAATTTCTCTTGTCCCAAATGTTGTTACAAAATTATTGGTATTATGTTTTCAACACGTTCCATAAATCCTTTTCTACTTCTCTGGTGAATTCCACATATTTGCTTCTATCTCTTTGATCTTCACTCTGTGTTCTGTTTGGACGGCAAAGTCTGCAATTTAACAGATTCTTTTTTCTTGTTGATTATTTGGCGTTCGCTTTTCTAACTTGGATGAGTGTACCTGTTTGTACCTCCGTATCCCAAAGGATTTTGTGGTTTTCGTTTTCCAGTATAGTCTCCAGTTTGTGTTTGAACCATTTGTCGTCTGCAGAGCTCCCAGTGGAATGTTTTACCCATGCAGTCGTGTCTGTCATATTCATGTTGGCCTACTTTGCTGCATTCATTTATTATGCAGTTCATCGTTTCGTGTCTTTGTCCATAGAGTCTATATAGATGTCTCGGTTTCTCTGAAAATTTTTAATCGGCTTTCTTGTTTCTGCAAATTACAGAGTTGTGTCGTTCTCTCAGAACCTTGCGGGACCACAGCACTAGTAACGAGGAATAGTAAAGATCCTGAGACTTTGTCACCCACAATTTTGGTGATAAGTAATTTGATACTTTGTCCCCCACAACATCAGTAACGAGAAATTTTAAGGAACTCGAAGCTTTCTCGCCACATTCATTTTAAACTGACAAAAACAATTCTTTAACAAATAATAAACAGGTGAGCATGAAACAGTTCTTTATAGCAGACTGCTAACTTCAATCCTAGTACGCTGTTATGACAGCAATAACTTTTATACATGCGTGGCGTACAGAAAAAAAGGGGAACATATCTTTCTGTACTATTTCTTCCGACTTCGCTAAATTGACTCCCCAACTGATTCGTGTTTACGTGTATATATTAAAACCTATTTCTTTGTTAGTTACGCAATTTACGTAAAAAGGTCAATCTTCTCGTTTATTGTTTTGCTGAACTAAATTCCAAGCCCTTTACTATTGTAACTTAGTAAATATTTTATTACAACTTTGAAATATTTGTATTATCGGTAAATTTTAAATCTGTTTATTGTTTCAAACAGTTATCTTATAACAGCTATGGTATAGCTAGATATGTCTTTTCAATTATTAAACTATTTCTCTCTGATAGGTTCATAATAGTAGTGGTTGATGGGCAGAAATCAGAATCTCATAGTAATAATGCTGGAGACCCTCAGGTGTCCATCATGGATCCAAATAATACCTGCAATGATATTACACAATTTTGTATTTGAAAAAAAAAAAAACTTCGTTTAGTTATACTTTACCATAAAAATGACCTATCCTGGGTGATACTGAAAACGAAAATATTTGAAGTTATATCTGTGGACAAACAAACACAGCAAAACTGCCCGTTATATAATAAACTAGCGGGGGTACCCAGCGTTGCCCGGGTGTTTGGAGGTGTGTGTGTGCTGTTAAATAAAAAAAGAAACCGGGGGGGGGGAGGGAGTTGGTAGGATCGAACCCAAAGCCCTGAGGCGAAGTTTGAAAATAAAATCGGCCAGCCAGAATGAGTTACTGAAAGATGTTTGAATTTATTTAAGTAAGAACCAAATTGACAGGTGCGCGCACAGACGTCGTAGAGCGTTACGACGACGACATCAATGACCAGGTTTGTTTGTTATAAGCGAAGTAAAAAAAGAAAACAACGTTAAAACTTAAGCTGGGGGTAATTAAAACATCGAAAAAAAACACACACAAAAAAAACTAACGTAAGGCAAACGAACGATGAAAACAGAAAACGAACACGTGAAAATGGTTTAAATAAGCCTGTTTCAATATTAAAATTTAAAAACTCGGTGGGTACCCGGATGTTTTTGGGTGTGTGGTCGGGGGTGGATAAGCAAAGTAAAAAAAAAAACAAAAAAAAAAACAAACAGAAAAACGAACGTTACGTGAAAAATGGCTTAAATAACACTGGTTCAATATTTAAATTTAAAAAATCGAAAACAAAAAAAAGAAGACATCTCACACCACGATTCGAACCCAAAACGTTTAGATAACGAACAAACGCGCTAATCAACTGAGCTAACGCAACGAACATGAAATTTAGTCAGTTTTTCAACTATTTAAAGTAAATCAGGTCATGACGTCATCTGGCGCATGTGTAGACCGGTCGTCGTCACAAGAAGACCGTTTTTGTTGACCCTCCCACTGTCGAAAATTGTCGATTTCGGGGTGGAAAATTAACGTTTTTGGCCAATTTTTCGATATTTTTCGTGCGAAGGATGGCGCTTCAATATGATACCGAGTTTGTGAATTTTCGTTGTATCTGCCAAAAGTTTTTAGCAGGCACACAAACATACACACATACATACATACATACATACATTTTCGCCTTTATATATATATATATATATATATATATATATATATATATATATATATATATATATATATACTAAATTGTGCAACATACCTGAAACGAACATCTAACTCCAGTTCTCACACCTGACATGGAATACAAGCAACATCATTTATTGTTCTATTTAAAACACCACCAACCGTTTTCGATATATATATATATATATATATATATATATATATATATATATATATATATATGTAGGTATTAAGATATATACATATGTAGGTATATATATATATATATATATATATATATATATATATATATATATATATGTATATATATATATTTCTAGAGATATATCTAAAATTTAGATGGACACACAAATACAGCAAACTACCTTTTATTTATTCATTAAAGTGGTGTCCTGCCTGGTTCAGGCATTGACGGCTATGACTTTTCATCTATCTATCTCCCTCGAGGCATTCATGAATTCATTGTTGTTCATTCAAAATCTCATTCACGCTGTTTCTCAAACGTGTTTAATGTATTGCCATCTTTGCATTTGTACGGAGAGTAGGTTGCAGTTTCTTTCTGTCCGAGCAGTGCCCACACTGGGCGATTGCTCTGGCTATTATACCCAATGGGATCTACTGTTCACAACGAGATACGAAACCATGAACAGAATTATTTCTAATTTTTTTTTCCATATTACCTCAGTCACCTACTTTTTATGAATTCACGTTAGCCTGGTTGGGCGGAGATGAAGTTCTCGATCTTGTTCAAGGGTATCACACAGACTAGAGCGCTTTATTTTTACCTTGGACAGTAGTGCTGTCCCGCCACGCTATATAGCGCCTAGTATTCCTAAATGGCTACCCATCTGGTACTGGTCAGACTCATTGTTGCTTAACTTCGATGATGTTGCGAGAACTGGTTTATCAACGTAATTCTGCCGTAGATATAATACTATAAATATGTATTACATCTGCTAATTCTTTATTCCATTCTTGTATTCTTGGAGGAATCCAAACAGTAGAAACTGTCAGATCTTGAAACATGTATTGCTGAAGTGTGCCTACTATTTTAGACTCGTCCTTTGTTATGACTAATCGGCAATTTCGAAATAAGAAGATAACAAAACAGATTCTCGGAGAAATAGAAGTTTGAAAACAATCGGGAATTTCATTTATTTACGAGCATGTTCGATGCAGGCTCATTTCAAAACGATGACGTTGATAAAAATAGAAACGGAGTTAACACAAACGGATATTTTGCTGTTTTTTGCAATTCAAAAGTAATATTACAGAATTAGGCGTAACAGAATGACGAAAATACAGTTTAAGAATTAATTTGATAGACCGACAAAAATCCATTTAGAAAGTTAAGCTTGATAGACCAACGTAAATGTTATTTTAAAATTTAACGCAAACACACACACACACACACACACACACACACACACACACACACACACACACACACACACACACAAACAAAACGAAACGTGGTAAGCTGATATAGGTTTCTCCAAAAAAGGAAGTTTCTAGGGAGTATCAAGTTCACAAGCGGTCCTCAACTGCATGTATAATACAAACAAGGAAAATCATGTTAGGTTTTGATGTTCTTGCAGGAAAGTATTGACATCTTCCTACATACAGTGCTTGGTATTCCCAAATGGTTACCCATCTAGTACTGATCAGAGTCAACGTTGCTTACTTAGGTAATCTATCGAGAACGTGAATATGCTGTAAGCGTGACATAACCAGTAGATGGTGCAAAATATAGATTAGCGAATGAAACGCGTGGGTTGAAATTTCGTCGCATTAAATGCAAGGGGTGTTTTGGACAGATATGTTTAAGGAAATACGTAGGTTAATGAAAAAAAAAGACATATTTCGGTTGCAATGGAAACAGGAATATGTAAAAATCGAAATAAAGAGGTTTAATCGATTTCAACAAGCTAAAGCGCCCTGTACTTTTCGTTCCTAATGGAGGAAGCCCAAGAAAATGGAGAAATAAACATTTATACTCATATATATATATATATATATATATATATATATATATATATATATATATATATATATATATATGATATCTATAAAAGTATACGTGTCTCTGTGTGTCTGTGTATGTACATTTCCCTACGCAATAACTGTCAATTTTCAGTCTACAGACTCGAAATTTGACATACAGGGTACTGAGATTTGGGAAAATCTTTGTGGTCGATTTTCGGCAAGAAATGTGTCTGTCAGGGGGTCAAAATTCAACGATTTGACCTTTGAGAAGTCTACAAAACTCCTCCGCCAATTTTGGGTCTAAACACTTGAAATTTTAGATATAGGTTCCTTGGACATGGATCTAACTTAATAACTTGATTAGAGCCCCAAAAATAAATGTGAAGGGGTCATAATAGGGGTAAAAGTAAAAAAAAATTGACCGCTTTTTTTTTTTTGTTCAACAAACACCCGGGCAACGCCGGACTGAAATGCTAGTACACACACACACACACACACACACACACACACACACACACACACACATATATATATATATATATATATATATATATATATATATATAGTAAGTTATAAAATATATATGGCGATTAAGCTACACTGAATATTCCGCGTTTCATCCACCCTAGGACTCTTCAGGCATATGCGCGAATTTTGTGGTTGTTTGTCGTTTTTATATACGCATCTTCTATTGAGATTTTACTTTAGAACTAAAATCTCAATAGAAGATGCGTATATAAAAACGACAAACAACCACAAAATTCGCGCATAAGCCTGAAGAGTCCTAGAGTGGATGAAACGCGGAATATTCAGTGTAGCTTAATCGCCATATATATTTTATAACTTACTAACTAGCTCTACCTACGTATTGAGCACTTTTGAAGTAAATACTTAAACTTTACGCATAAATTTATACTTTCGTATTTAATTTTATGTGAGTAAATGAAGTAGTTATATATATATGTATATATATACATGCATATAAATATATACATGCATATATATATATTTTTATACTTTCGTATATTAATTTTATGTGAGTAAATTAAGATATTTATATATATATATATATATATATATGTATATATATTGTATTGTATTGTATTCATATTAAAAACTCTTTATTCTATTTATTTAAAAAAAAATACAACTTTGTTATATATGATTTCAACGAGTGTAAATTTGATGCGTTAAGAAAGTTTAATGTGATAAGCCTTTGTCGTTCATAGTCCGACATTTTGAAAGCGTGTAAGAGTGCATAGAATACGAATATAAGTTAATTAGTTGCTATTTTCAGTGCAGGCGACTCTCTAGAATTTAGTTGAACAAAAACAAGAGAGATAAAGACAAAAAAGTGGCCGCCATTTTTTAACGAGAAAACTAGTCTAATCTATAGTCACATAAATTGAAAATTTCGACGAACATTTTAGAACAACTACATACACATACAGTAACCTATATATATATATATATATATATATATATATATATATATATATATATATATATATATATATATACTAGTAAGGAGACCTGACGTTGTCCAGGATTGAGAACCAACGAATGTTCCACACTTGCCACATTTTTGTTGTCAGAATCGGTGAAATCTGCCATTTTTCAATCAAATCTTTGCTCTAGTTAGGACCAACCGCGGTACATCGGACGGAATCTTCACATACCTCCTGCAGTGACTTAGCTCACAATAGATTGTAGTCTACATTGCACTGTAAAGAACTTGCCCTTCATTTTATGAAATCATTTTTATACAATGGCTTGGATTAAGGTTTTAAATACAAAAGTCAAGTACCACGCTTACAATTGTGCTCTAAACAGAAACAATCATTTTGAATGCGTTCCTATCTTATCAAATAACCTAGTGTTGATTTTTTTATACCGGTCTCTTCTGTTTGTGCAGTGATAAAACTTTTCGAATGCACTTGTGATGTAAAGCTGTATAATAGTTTTTCGTTTGATTAAACGTGGACTGCTCATTCTTTAATCGTATTTTTGCGATCATCGATTTTCGATACTTATCAGAGTCATTCTGATACAAACCCAAGAACCATCACATAGTATATATTTTGTGTGACACATACAGTACATTTGTGTGAAATTAAAAAAAAATCGTCTCAGCCATTTGGGAGTCTATAGAGAACGAAATCGCACACACACAAACTGACAAAGAACTTTCAATATATAAATATAGATGAATATGTAATATTGCGATGTAAGAAATTTCCTACACTGCTTTGAATTCATTTTCCCTGGGGGTTGCTGCCTATAACCACCAAAAATAAAGGGTTTTTATTTATTTATATATATATTGCAAACTTTAAATATCTCCATTTCTTTTTAACTTTTTCTATAAATACTTTTTCATTCCATGTAATAAATTTTCTAACAGTTTTTAGGAACATACATTTGCCTCTGATGAGTTCTTTAAAGACCTTCCGCTATTCAACGAAACACGTGTAAGATGTACTATAAAAACAATAATAAATAAAACTTATGAGTGTAAATTAACCACATTCTTTTTGTTTTTGAATGGTAACTAATGATACATATTATAAATAAATAAGAGGTTAAAGTAGTTTGCTTGAAGCATTGGTTAATGTGTATATAAGAAGAAATTTAACTTTTTAAAAGGCAGAACAATGCAAAGTTGTGACGGATAGACTCACACTGAAGCAACTTAAGATATAATGGTGAAACCGGCTATGCAGTTTCACTTCATTGAATCGATACATGTGCGTGTATATGTTCAATCATATATAGCTGCGTGTCTAGCCGCACTGATGAGCTGTGAAACAGTGAAACAGTACTGTATGTGGATGAATATATATATATATATATATATATATATATATATATATATATATATATATATATGGGATGAAGAACTTAGGGTGATGCTAACAAATCTCATAAGGCGATCGGCGGTGACTTTAGGTATTTGTCATACAGCTGTCTAGTACTGTGGTTAGGAATAGATTTAAAAGTGAGGCTTGTTGATCTTCACAATCTAAGATGCGGGCCGGGAATGTGACTCTGTTTTAGGGAATCCGATACAGAGAAGCTGCCTCTGTGTAACTGGAGAAACCAAGCTGCGGTGGACATTAGTATCCAATAAGAGTGCTGTATCTATACTGTCAGAGACATAACCGATTATGGTACAGTCCTTATTCGAGGGATAATTATAGAGAAAATGTAACTAATGCAGTATTGTAAGGCTAATTTCAAGCACATAAAGACCTGGTTATCCGATTCTAGTCCGTCATTTCTAATTAAAGGGAGGGTGCTACGAATGTAGACTCCAAATCCGTGTATATATTTGTTTGAGTGCTTACGACAGAGAGAGAGAGAGAGAGAGAGAGAGAGAGAGAGACAGACAGACAGAGAAAGAGAGAGACAGAGAGAGAGAGAGAGAGAGAGAGAGAGACAGAGAGAGGATATATATCCTGTTAATGTGAAGTAGAGGGTATTGAGAAATGTAGGTTGGTTTCACTTAATGCTAAGATATCCGTGGAGAAATGATTCTACTGACAGCTGCACAGAGCAATGCGATTAGAACTAACTACATTAAAGTTAAAATAGATAAAACCCAGGACAAAACAGTAGATGTAGACTCTATAGACAAAGAGATGGAACAGTAAGTCATATAATAAGTGAACGCAGAAGAATAGTCGGAAAAAATACAATAACAGACACGACTGTCTGGGGAAAGCAACACACAAAACAACAAAAACACAAAATCCTTTGAGACATTAAAGTGTATATGAGCGCGCAGGAAAATATCAGCAGTAACGAAGGATAGCTGACTTGCGAAGAGATTAGCAGCAGAAATAGACAAGAAAACGTATATGCAAATTAGGAAATGTGGTGCGACAAGAAAAAGAAAAAAGAAGTGCGCGTCGAAGACAATGGACGTGTGAAGTTGAGTACGAGAATGGGACAGCTGTGGCTGGCATACGGTCGGAGGAAGGAGAAACCTCTAGGCTAGATGGACATGTGGCAGCGAGAGACTTTTTAAGTGATGTGAAAACGGGGGAGTAACGGTAATAAACGCTTAGAAAAGATGCTGACACGGATTTATTAATTTTTGTTTGTCCCTTTTTAACGGTGCCGGACGCCGTGAGGGTCCGAGAGAAGTTTGAACTCGAACGTCAACGTTACCGTACAAGCAGATAAATATATCCAAACAAGGAGACCGGACGTGATAATAGTTACCAGAAGGTAAAGATCAAAGATAGGAATTAAAAAATAAAAATACACAACTCTTGCTAGAGAACTGAAAGGGATCTGAAACATGAAGTCAATATGATGCTAATAATCGTAGGAGCACTAGGAACAATTTCGAAAAAAAAAAATAGACATGGAGAAATTCATATGGAAGGGAAAACTGAGACTATACAACGGAGAGCAATAAAATCTTAAGGAAAATCCCCGAACACGGCAATCAACCTGCATAAAATACGAGCATTAACCAACCACATGAAAATTACAATAGAAATTAAACAAAAACATGGACATGTAACCAAGGGAACTGAAACTGTTAAAAAGGTTATGAACCCCACCCCTAAAATAGCATCAGCTTTGGCTGATAGCACATTAAGTAATTGTGAAAGGATGGAAAAATTGAGGAGACCTTTACTAGACGAGTACGAAGAGTGCTGGCAAGTTGGGAGGCTTATTGCCACCCAAATCCCATAAAAGACCAATTCTCGTTGCCAACGAGAAATCAATGGTAAGCGGCTGTTGTGATAACGCAAAAAAAATGACTACGTCTGTCATCCCCCCCTTCCATTTAGCCCCAAAAGTCTCCAAGGCCTTAACATATTTAAATTTGAGTTCAACAAAACTGCTAAATAGGCATACACAGAAAATTTTGGACAAATATGGTAAAATAGTTCCAAAAATGGAGTGTTTTTATTAGCCCTAAAAGAACCCCTGGGACACACTCAAGAGATATCGCGAAGTATAGACAAATAAAATTATATAGAAATCAGATAGTTACAACTTTCCAGAAAGTTTTATAAAAATCCAAGTGATCATTTTATTCATTATTAAAAATAAGAACAAAAGTGTCAATTTTAGCCATTTTAACCCGAATGGGGGCAACCGGAGTTTTCCTTCCCGGAAAATCCGTTCTGTTACTTTTTTATTCATATAATGTTTAATGTTTGTGCAAAATTAAAAAAAAATTCCAATGCGTAGTTATTGAGAAAAATGCAGACAGACGAATGGACGAACGGACGAACGGACAAGGGTGAATTTACAGGTCCACCCTCCTTTTGTTGTGAGACCAAAAATTACTTGTCAAAATAAAGAATCTTTAGCTGATTCTCAGGCTTGGTTAAAAAAATCAGCATCGTAAGTCGATGGTTTTCTTCGTATATTTCGTATATTTCGACAATAAATAAATAAAAATATAAAATATAAAATAAAAAATAAAATAAATAAAAAAAATCACGTGCGTAGACTTTTGTGTTAAACACAAAATATCAAATGACGAAATTGGTAAAAAGTTTCAAATTACAATTTTGCAGACAGATATACAGTTGTTCTCCACCCTTTTTTTAAAGAAAAAACAAACAAACAAAACAAAACAACAAAACACAAAAGATATTTTTAGCACACAATGGGATGGTAGATATTTGAGCTATTCAGTAACTGTTAGACCTTCTTGAGATGGCGTTCGGGCTAGGGTTAAAGTTTTAGAATCGAGATCAATATATCCACCTAGTGTACACTCTCCACCAAGAATATACGGAATAAATCATGCCTCGCTATTTATTTTATATATTTATATTGCTCTAGTATCTATATAAGATCATAGAATTATATAAGCAATTGAATTTTTCATATACAGTCGAGGATTTATTTGCGAATTAATTTCAGGCGACGGAGTAAGTTTGAAGTTTAAATATATATACATATACATACATATACATATATATACATATAGATATACATACATATATATACATATAGATATACATACATATATATACATATATATTTATACATATACATATATATACATATATATGCATGCATATATATATATATATATATATATATATATATATATATATATATATATATGTATATATATATATATATATACTCGGGTTTTTTTATATTCAAAAGTAATGGACTAATGAATCCAACGAGGTTGTTAGATAGTGCTCAATAAAAAGAGCTGATAATACTTGTTTATTGTTATATAAACATGCTCACATCCCGCTGCTACAAATAGCCACTTGTTTCAATCAAACAACAGATATCATCAGGCAGCGACTTGACTATTCAAAAGTTCAATGAATAACCTATTATAACGATTATTCATTGAACTTTTGAATAGTCAAGTCGCTGCCTGATGATATCTGTTGTTTGATTGAAACAAGTGGCTATTTGTAGCAGCGGGATGTGAGCATGTTTATATAACAATAAACAAGTAATATATATATATATATATATATATATATATATATATATATATATATATATATATATGATGATTCTTTGGAGGTACAGAATTTAAATATCGCAATCATGAAGGTGAAACTTACATAATTCATGATTAAAAGAGTTGGTGGGGGGGTAGAACATCTTCTCGAGAGGATTGTATTAACGTTCTCATAGAGAACACAACACGCACATTTGAAGCAAAATAACAATTTTGCACTGTTGAGCTTATTTACTGTGCGAATTCCTCACTTACTGCTTCCAACCACGGTAAACGTAGATATATTGGAAATTTATTAACTGTTTGAATTTTAGTAACAGAGAACTCTACGATTTTCATTTGTATAACTGACCTAATCACATCCAAAGAGTTATTTAGAAATTCGCACAGTAAATCAGCTCAACAGTGCAAAATTGTTATTTTGCTTCAAATGTGCGTGTTGTGTTCTCTATGAGAACGTTAATGCCATCCTCTCAAAAGAATGTTCTACCCCCCAACCATAATAATTATGTAATTTACAATTTTGAATGTAGTTGCAGTGTCAATTATGTGGGTCGAACGACATTGAGATTGGATGGAAGAATCCAACAGCACGTACCTACCAAAATCAGAAATGGGACATACCAAGGAACAGACGTACTTAGCAACAGATACGGGTCTTCAATCACTGACCATCTCATTAAAAACCCGTCATGTGCAGCGCACATTAGCACGAACTCATTTTCAATCCTGAGTCGTGCTCACTCATTAGTACGTTTAAAGATTTTGGAAACTGTTAACGTTCGGTTAAGAAGACCTTCTCTCTGTAAACAGAGGGAATGCCTCTTGGGTTTGAGCGTGATTAGTTCATAGAATCTTCGAGAAACATCATAACGTTGCTTTATTTTAATCACTTTCCGACATTTCTTCTCCCCCCCCACACACACACATTTTATGGAACGCAACGTAATTTTATTTCAAATTGTACATATTTTCGATTTCCCCCTTCGATACAGCTTTGAGAAAGCGAGGGTGAAACCGATCAGCTGACCCCCCCCCCGTTGTTTCACTTCTTTTCTTCAACTTTTTTTATTTTTATTTTAAAACGCTTTTAATCATGAATTCTAAAAGTCTTCTCTTCATGATTGCTATATATAGTAAACCACATACATTACTGTTTCGTTGTATCACAATTCATCAGTGCAGCTAGACTAGCACCTTTCCCTAGCCGTGGATTGAATCTACAAATATTGCGTTGATACTCGGCAGTTCTAACCACTGGACCATGCATTGGTGCTCGTAAGCGTCCCATCAAATGTTTATTAAATAAACATTTACCCATCGGAAGTAATAGAAGAGTTTCAGTTAATATGTGAATAGTTTCAATTAATATATGAATACTTTAAAACTGATGTGCCCGAAGTACTGCAGATATATGATAAACTCGAAAGGTGTATTTACTCGGAGCTATATTAATACAGCGGATAAAAATCAATAATTATAAAATTATAAATCAGCTTCAAAAGGAAAAAACAAAATTAAATCCAAATAAGTGTACGATCGTTTCAGAAGCGATATCTATTTATTTTATATTGACAAATAAAATATTTTTGGATATTGTCTCCTCATAATAACAAATAGAATGGGGGCAGACACCGAAGTTAAACTAGTGTATTGGAGTGAGTATGGCGGGTGAACCTAGAAACTGTTTAAAAAAAAGAAAGAGAAAAAAGAATTCATTTATATATATATATATATATATATATATATATATATATATATATATATATATATATATATAGTAAGTTATCAAAATATATATGGCAATCAAGCTACATATTCTGTGTAGCATTGAGCACTGTTGAAGTAAATACTAGAATATGCGCATAAATTATATATATATATATATATATATATATATGGCATAATCATTTTGACACTCCAGTTCTCGTCAGATCACCAAAGTTAAGCAATAAATATATTATTATTAACACACTTTTTTGTTAACTATACTACTATTTTGTTTTGATTGTTATCGGCCTGCAAGGCTACAACAATTTAGATTTAAATCTTATTTAAATTTTACTTCTTATCCAAATCTATAAAATAGTTGCTTACTTTTTTAATTTAATGTTTAGAAAAATTATTTTAGTCATTGTATTCCTATCAAATAGTATCTTCCTTCCAGTATCTGCCTGTAAACATTAATGTTTACTCACGCCCCAATTTAAAAATACAAAAACACTCTTCATCAATATAAGTATGTTGCTGTGAGGATGACGTCAATATATATATATATATATATATATATATATATATATATATATATATATATATATATATATATATATATTGACGTATAGGACTTCGCAAGCGTCATTATCAGCTATCATGATAATGTATAAGATTCCTCTCTCAATGGTCTGGTCTCCAAATGTAGACACAGAGTTCTTCAACTTTGTTGCGTTGTCCCTGCACGCAATATGGTTGCTTATTTCTTTCAGAACTTATGCCGAGATTACACTTTGTGGATATCCAGGAGGGCCACCAAACCTCCCGCGGAAGGACCTTTGTGACCTTCGGGCCAAGATCAAAGTGTAGCATCTGTTCCGGCAGATACTGCAAGCTATGACTAGTTATGACTAGCAAAGATCAGATGTGGGGGCAACCCCACATGCCTGACCTTTAACCAGCTCCCATTTCCCACCTCTCGGGAGCTGGTCCCCTTTTCCCCTTCCCCCTCCCTTCACTCCTCACATTAAAAATCGGCCTTGTGCCTAATTTGCTCGGTGGGGGAGCAAATAAATACCATCTGTTCCGGCAGATACTGCAAGCTATGACTAGCTAGGACTAGCTATGACTAGCAAAGACCAGATGTGGGGGCAACCCCATATGCCTGACCTTTAACCAGCTCCCATTTCCCACCTCTCGGGAGCTGGTCCCCTTTTCCCCTTCCCCCTCCCTTCACTCCTCACATTAAAAATCGGCCTTGTGCCTAATTTGCTCGGTGGGGGAGCAAATAAATACCATCTGTTCCGGCAGATACTACAAGCAAAGACCATATGTGGGGGCAACCTAACAGATAAGACCTTGGTCAATGTAGGGGCAACCCTTCATGCCAATTGTCACTATCCAGCTCCCCTACTCTCCGGGGAGTTAGTCCCCATTTCCCCTTCACTCCTCACTTTAAAAATCAGCCTTGTGCCTAATTTGCTCGGTGGGGAGCAAATAAATACCCTGCAAGCAAAGACCATATGTGGGAGCAACCCCACATATAAATTATTGGGCAATGTAGGGGGAACCCTTCATACCAATTGTCACTATCACGCTCCCCTAATCCCAGGGGAGCTGGTCCCCATTTTCCATTCACTCTCCACATTAAAAAAACGGTTTTGTGCCTAATTTGCTCAGTGGGGAAGCAAATAAATATCGCCTTGTGGATATCCGCTGATCCAAACATGAATTTGAGTCTTAAAATATCCAAAGTTTACGTCAATTACAAAAATGAGCTCGTATTGTTCCAAAACAATATTGGTGACACTAGCAAATATCTCGATCTCTGAAATTAGCCTCTATAATTATGTTGACAAAACAATTTATCAGCTACCGTTAAGAAGGAAAAATTAAGTTCAAGAAAGCAAAACACAAAAAAGGTAAGTTGCTACTGAAGAAGGTTGAGGTAACATCAGTAGAAACATTGTGAAAATAACAACCAAGAT
>NC_136493.1:9911887-10029387 GCF_053919585.1 Euprymna scolopes
TATCATTTTCTTAATAAATTCGTCTGTCGTGACGACGTCGAAGACGCTACGACATCGCCACATCCGCGAAAGTCGTTTTCAAGTTTGATGTCGCCGGGAAGCGACCGATGATGAGGCGAGCAGACATCCTTTTTCACGCAGACTAAACCCGTGATCGTGTCAAGTGGGGACATAAATCCACCATTACCGACTCCCGCCGAAGCTCGAGGATAACAAAGAGGGGGGGGGGAGTCCTGTTATATTTTTTACATGTTGCTTCTTTCTTTCTTTCTTTTTAAAAATGTTCTTTCCTTCTTTTCTTTCTTGCTTTCTTTTTTTGTTGTTCTTTATCAAGACTGTTGTCGTCGGAAAGAAATACGTAGGTTTCATTTTTATCATTTTTCTTTTCTCAAACTAATTTATGTAAAAAAAAAAAAAGTTTCATGCTACGGAATCAGTTATCTTGTCTGTTGTTTTATATCTTACTAGTGCGGGTACCCGGCGTTGCCCGGGTGTAGAGAGGTGTGTGTGTGTGGGGGGGGTTAATATAACAGTAGGAATCCGGGTGGAGAGAGGTGTTAAAAAAATGGTAGAAGCGGGGGGGGGGGGATCAAAATAACAGTCGGCACCCAGAGTAGAGCGGGGTGTAAAAAAAAAAAAAAAAATTGGTAGTTGGCAGGCAGGCTCAAACATGGAATGAATAAACGACCTTTTCCAATTTTCTATTCCAAGGTTTCCAAAAGTGGGCTCCGCGTAGCCCTGGGACTCCATGAGAGAGACTGAGAGGGTCCGGAAGCCCTTTCTTAAAGAGGACCAAATGCTTTATAATGGAAAAATTTAATGGTTGCAGATATTTAAGTATTTTTCTTTTTGTTCTGGAAAGAAATACGATACATAACTAGAGGTGTAAAGACATCCAAGATGGTTCATGAAAAAGGAAATATAAAAAATAGATGAACAAAAAATGCAACAATTTTTGATTAATAAAAAATAAAAAAAATAGTTGTAAACACGAAAATATAGTAAAATCACAAACAGAATGAACAATTACAAGTTAAAATTTGAAATTAATGTTTTTCATATTTATTTTAGAATTTATCTTGTTAGTGATCCGTGAAAACCCTTTGCCCTGCTCAGAGGCTCCATGGTGTCCTGAAGTTTGGGAAACTCTACTTTAAAATACACTACTTAAAACAATTTTACGTTTTACTTTTTAATAGTGTTGGGGCGATTGATCGGAATTGGAAACAAAGTATGCCCATTTTCCGATGCGAAGACACGATTATTTTTCTTGTTGAAGTAAAAATCTCCTTAGCTAGTTCTAATATAAAATGATAAATTTTTATTAATTTTAATTGGCCAGTAAAACTTAAATCTATAAATCACCCTTCTCCATACAAGTGTACTTCTGCGTTTGCGAAAATATATGCACATATCATATAGATTTTTAAGGTAATTCGAAAATTGCAAAGAAAAAAAAAAAAAAAAAATATATATATATATATATATATATATATATATATATATATATATATATATATATATATAGTAAGTTAAAAAAATATATACGGCAATTAAGCTACAGAGAATATTCCGTGTTTCATCAACGCTAGGATTCACCAGACTTATGCGAAAAGTTGTGGTTGTCTCGCGTTTTTATATACGCACATTCTATTGAGTTTTTAGTTAGCAAATCAGCTTCCTAGTTTCCACCGCGCCCTTCCTAAACAGCCAATGAGCAGGCACTTACAGGACAAAGGCCCAGTTGAATGTGCGTTTATAAAAACGCGAGACAACCACAACTCTTCGAATAAGCCCGACGTATCCTAGCGTGGATGAAACGCGGAATATTCTGTGTAGCTTAATTGCCATATATATTTTTATAACTTACTATCTAGCTCTACCTATGTATTCAGCACTGTTGAAGTAAATACTTAAAGTTTACGCATAAAATCATGCTTTGGTATATTAATTTATGTGATTAAATAACGTAGTCATATATATGTATATATATATATGTGTATATATATGTATATATGTATATATATGCATATATATATGTATATATATACATATATATATGTGTATTTTATATATGTATTTTTAGTGTTTACAACCACTTTTTTGTTTTTGATATATATATATATATATATATATATATATATATATATATATATATATATATATATAAAGAGAGAGAGAGAGAGAGAGAGAGAGAGAGAGAGAAAGCGAGAGAGTTAAAAGAATCGGTAATCGCACCAAAATCGCGAAAAACATTGGAATTCTCCCATCATTACTGTTTAACGTGGACTTTTTATTTTATTTTAAATTACAAAGTGTTTCAAATGTTGTGGGTAATTTCTCTTGTTTATAAGTCTCACTACCAAGCGTTCCCCGTGTTTTTTGTTTCAATCTATTTTCTGATTTTGTTTTTAAAACTATGTCGTTTCTTTTAAAATATTATTTTTTGTTATGAACAAACTGAAGAAATCATATGTGGATAAATACAAACCAATAGTCTTTGTTTAATAATAATAATAATAATAATAATAATAATAATAATAATAATAATAATAATAATAATAACAACAACAACAATAATAATAATAACAATAATTATAACAATCATAATAATAATAATATTAATAATAATAATAATAATAATAATAATAATAATAATAATAATAATAATAACAACAACAACAATAATAATAATAACAATAATTATAACAATCATAATAATAATAATATTAATAATATTAATAATAATAATAATAATAATAATAATAATAATAATAATAATAATAATAATAATAATAATTCTGATTTCGTTTATGAACAACTCTCTGGTAATGGATGGGATTCATTTACGGAGGATTTACTTCAATCCCCGCTTCAAACCAGGAGCTTCAAAGATCAAGGGTTTTCCTAAGGATGTTGGTGTACCTACAATAGCAGACGTCTGAAGGCCAAATAATAATAATAATAATAATAATAATAATAATAATAATAATAATGATAACAATAACAACAATAATACTACTAACAATAACAAAAATAATAATAATAATAACAACAATAATAATAACAATAATAATAACAATAACAATAATAATAATAATAATAATAATAATAATAATAATAATAATTATTATTATTATTATTATTATTATTATTATTATTATTATTATTATTATTATTATTCATATTATTATGATGATGGTAGCGTTCATACGAAAATAATTCCGTTTCAAGCATTTTATGGAATTACATTGATTTTTTTATTCACCTTCATATTAAACAAAACATATCGGCACTTGGACATAAAGGGGCAACTAATTAGGACCATGGGTAAGAAAGATTAACAAGATATTGGTTTACGTTACATTTAAACTTCTGCATATCAGTACAGTAAGGGAAGCGGGTAGCAGGAAGAGAATTCAAAGTCTAGCAGTTCGTGGGAAGAAACTATTAGAGTAGAAAGCTTTCTGGCATTAAGGGACCTCAATAGTGAAGGGGTGTGATTTTGTTGCTAAGCGGGTTAGTCAGAGATATGTACGCCGAGAAGGTCCATGCAATGAGTTCATTAGAGTACATTCCATTAAAATACTTGTATGACAAACAGGGATGCGACTTTGCAGCGATGGGACAGGGATTGGAGCTTAGTTGACAAATCGGGACCTATTAGATTGGAAACTCTTTTTGGACCCTATCCAAGAGGAAGAGACTAGTGGTAGATGCACCAGCTCAGATGTGGCAACAATAATCGATGCATGGGCGAATCGTTGCCTTATATAGGTACAGGACACTCTCAGGTGTGAGTGGTTTTCTAGCACGATAGAGAGAACCTACCTTCCTTACATCAGCCTTCGCAATGTCCCCAATGTATTTGTTCCAACTCATATCTCCTGTGAATGTTAAGCCAAGGAGTTTGGAGGAACAATTTAAAGGTAAGGAGTTATTTGTCATAGATATCGGTGGTTGGAGAGGCTTTTTTTTTGTAATTGTTGCATTTTATTGTTCTTAAGGAAATGATCCATCAACAGAATTGTCGAAACACAATCAAATATTGATGTTGTATGAAAAAAAAAAAAACTATTGATGACAAGCATAACGAGAAAAAGACCGATTTTAGCATTCGCGCGCGTGCGTGTGTGTACAACTTTTCTACAGCTCACATCACTGGACTAATCATGACCAAACCTGGCATCATGATTGTCCCCTACCTAGCGATGGTACACATCGTTTTTCAAGGTTAAGGTTAAATCAAGGTCATTTCCTACGTATATATATATATATATATATATATATATATATATATATATATATATATATATATATATATATACACTGTCCTATAGCCCTCACCACTGGACCAAATCTGGCATGATGATGCCCCCCACCACCTAAGAATGGTGCACACCAATTTTCAAGGTTTAAGGTCAAGGTCATAGCCTACGTATATATATACTCTCCTACACCCCACACCATTTCACCGATCATGACCAAAATTTGAAGACGAAATCTTTTTTTGACAGAGGCAAGCTTTATGATGTGTTCCAATAC
This sequence comes from Euprymna scolopes, assembly GCF_053919585.1. NCBI lineage: Eukaryota > Metazoa > Mollusca > Cephalopoda > Sepiida > Sepiolidae > Euprymna > Euprymna scolopes. Next base: position 9,916,433 of record NC_136493.1, read on the forward strand.
GGAATGCTTCTTCTCGTGGGGTTGAATTTTGTCTACATTAAAAATCGATTCCGTGTCTAATTATACCCCCGTAGCGAGATGAATAAGAACATGTTGTTTTGTGTTTTTGGTTTTCATTTGAGAGAAATCATCCGTATAATTTTATTTTTCGTTCGTTTGGCAAATGAAAACCCCGTTAGTCATTAAAACTTTGTTCGAAATCGTCGCGTATAAGACGACACAGTTGTGCTTATCGTGTGCACAATGAACGCATAATTTGGTTGGGTTCACAGTAACACGTGTTTTAAGAAATTTGTTTTGTTGATGTTGGTTTCGAGAAAGGCTCGTGATTATTCACTAAATGTTGTTGACAATATTGAAAAGCCGGGTACGTTCCCATAGAATGTCATTTTTTTTTTTTAGTGAGATGGAGATGGGGGTGGGCTTTGGCTGCGACCCAGCGGTTTCGGCGTAGATGAAATTTTTTGGGGTTATGGGAAGATGCAGAAACAATATGGAGAATGGAAAAGAGGCGGAGGAGGAGGGAATTAGAGAGGGGGAAGAGTAAGAAGACAAAAATGGTGAAAGAGAAGAAGAAAAGAGAAGAATAATAAGAGATGAAGACGAAAATAAAGAAAAAAAATAACGGATAATAATAAAATGATAATAATAAGAAGAATATGAAAAAGATGTAGAAAAGGAAGAAGAAGAAAGAGAAGGAGGAGAAGGAGGAGAAGAAGAATGGAGAGAAGAAAAAGAAGAAGAAAAAGAAGAAGAAGAAGAAGAAGAAGAAAGAGAAGAAAGAGAAGGAGGAGAAGGAGAAGAAGAATGGAGAGAAGAAAAAGAAGAAGAAAAAGAAGAAGGAGGAGGAGTAGGAGGATGAGGGGAATAATAATAAGAAGAAGACGGAGAACATTGACCTAGGGAATCAAGAAAACGTAAACCACAAATTGCAAGTTAACTACGCCATATAAAAAGATAAAAATAAAAAGTAAAATAAAAATAATGGTGGCGTCACACAAAATAGTCGTGAATAATCAAGGATGATGCGAAGACCAAGGAGAAAGATCACTTACCAGACTTCAAAGAGAACTGAAACCTTGGAAAGGTTTTTTTTTGCCTCCCAACTTCCGGCGAAGACTAATGGTCGCTGCCGACGAGAAGTCAATGACAAGCTATAATGAAAATTCATTTTCAAAGATTATCGAAATAGTTGAACATTGTAAATCTTGTTGTCACCTAGATTCCAGGGAACACCACCGGTCATTATCACTAAGTAATCTCTGATGATGACTTAATCAGTGATAAACGGCTGTTGTGATAATGCAAATTCTTTTGCAAAGGTTATCGAAAGAGGTGGAGAATATTGGAAATCTGAGGAGACTTCAAACTCCAGAGAACACCACAAGTTGTTCTCAAAGAGAAATCTTTGATGCTGGTCTGTATGGTTACTCCTAGCGAGTAAATAATTCCAGCTACAAGAATATCCCTGACACTGAGCAAGTATCTCCTCTAATTTCAAGTGCTGAAATAATAATGAAATACAGAGCAGCCAAACTGAGCATAAAATCCCCAAAACACAAGAAATGGAAAAGGAATGACAATAGAATGCTATTATAGAAGCCTAACCCGGAAACGGATGAAAGCGTTGTGGGACATGTCCAGTGAATACCATACAACTGAACAAGGTAAAGCAGACCAATCAGAAGAGGGTGGGCTTCTAATTTAGAACTACTCAAACAAAGGATAAATGATGGAAAAGACACAGATACGATCCTCACTGGAATCTCGCACGTGGAAAATCCACGCATAGATGACCAGCAAAATATAAACACAGTAAACCGTGAGACCGAGATCTGTGAAACAACGGAACTCAACGAGAATGTCACAGAAGTAGAAAACATCATGCAACTTATTAGGGAAGAAGAAACAAAACGCCCTTCCCCACCTACAGAAAGAGAAGACATGCAAAAAGCAGGCGCAAGGAACATGGAGATCGAGATTGACGAAACAACGGAAGTTAACGAGAATGAAATGGTTGAAGTAAAAACATCAGACAACTAATGAACAAAGAAAAAAACATGGCCTCCATCCTTAAGGAACCAAGAGTGGAAGAAATTAATAGCAGAAACTGAAAGGGTTAACAAGCTTCTACAATGATACACTTACAGACTTAAACAATTTAGTTGGTTGGTTGTTTTTGTTTCACGGCATATCAACCCTTTTCGGGTTATTTAATGCTGAATCCAAAGATTTTGAAGAAAAATTTTTTAATAGAATATATTTGTTGTTTTCAAGTTGGTTTCTATTTACATCATAGTTGGGACCCTCACAGGTACTACCACTCCGGGTCAGAGTGGACCTGAGAGCAATGGTAATTAAAGGGTGGCTCCACACTCCCCAAAGCCCGCAAGCTGGAGCCTCACCACTGGATATAGTTTATGGTCATATCCAGGACCTTAAACAATTTAATTTACGCATCTATCAAGACAATAAGTATGATGTTCAAAGTAAAAAAAAGATGTGGAAAGAAAATGGACGACAAAACTTGGATGGGAATTGAGGCTGGAAACATCGATCAAAAAACTTAAGAAAAAAGTTAAAACAATAAACAAATCAAAACAAAAAAACAATTAGAAAAGGATTGAACAGTAGAAATGTGAACGGCAGAGAGAGACTTAACAAAAGATATGAAAAATTAAAGCAAAAAATAGAAACAAAATATGGAAAGTTAAAACGATACAAATACAAAACGTAACAATGCAAACAAAACCTTTGAAACAGGGCATTTGAAAGCAATGGAGGCTAGTTTTATTAAAATGTGAACGGCGGAAGAACAAGAACAGAACAACCAGACGCGACAGAAACAAAACTCTACTGGAGACAGACATAAGAAAAGCGGCAGGATCTTAACAGAAATGCCGAATGGCTGAAACACATGAAAGAGGAGATGCAGTAAATCGAAGAAGTGACAGAGAATGAAATCAGCAAGGAAACCCTAAAGATAACTCTACTAAAATGGCAGACTGGAGAGCACCAGGTCATGACAGAATACACGCCTATTGGTTTAACAAATTCACAACACTACATGAAAGGCTGAGTCAGAATCTTAAAAGATGTATCAAAGAAAGACAAGTACCAGAATGGCTGACCAAAAGTGCAAAAAGACTCACAGAAAGGAACCATCCCCAGAAATTACAGACCTATTACATGCTTACCTACAATGTGGAAAATACTTACAGAACAACTGAGGAACAAATTTATCTGTACCTTCATAATCGCGGACTACTTCCTGATGAAGAGAAATGATGTCAAAAAGGAGAAAGAAGACATGACCTGTTATATATAGACCAAAGGTTTTGAATGAGATATAAATTAGAAAAAAGAACTTGATCATGGCATGGATCGACTACAAGAAAGCGTATGACAGAATCCCGCAAATATGAATGAATGTCTGAGAATGTACAAAATACCAAGCAAGATTATAAATTTAATAGAAAATGCAATAAAAACACGGAGACTTGAACTGACAGCGAATGGACAATACATTACGGAGATTAAAATACAAAGAAGTATCTTCCAAGGTGATTCCCCATTACCACTACTATTCATCATAGCCATGATGCCCCTTAACAATATAGAAAGAAAATGCCAAGCCGAATACAAGTACACTAATACAGATGAAAGAATGAACCACCTAATGTACATGGATGACCTGAAGTAATTTGCAAAAATCAAGAAAGAATTAGAGACACTAACAAACGCAACCAGAATCCCAGTTAGAATATCCGAATGGAATTAGGCATGGAAAAGTCTGCGCTCCTGATCATGAGAAGAGGAAAACTGGAAGCAACAGAAGGTATGATATAACACAACCAAACGGAGATGCGGGCACTAGATGAACATCATAGTTACAAATATTCGGGTGTTCTGGAAGCAGACACTGTCAAAACAACAGAAATGAAAGAGAAAATTGGAAAGGAATATCCCAGAAGAAGAAGAAGAAGAAGAAGAAGAAGAAGAAGAAGAAGAAGAAAACTCCTTGAAATGAAACTATATTGTATAAATCTAATTAAAGGTATGAATACATAGGCAGTGTCACTAGTAAGATACTCTGGACCATTTATGGGATAGGCCAAAGAAGAACTGAAGCATCGCAAACAGAAGACCAGAAAACTCATGATAGTGCACAATGCACTACATCTGAAGAATGATACTGACCGACTCTGTGTGAAAAGAAAAACGATGGAAGAGGGCTGATTGGTGTAGAGGACTGCGTAAAAGAAAAACAAGAAAAGATTTAGAAAAATGCAGAACAGTAAAAGAATAAATATTGCAGAAAAAGATACTGAAAAAAAACCCAAAAAAGCAAAACAGAAACGGAAGAAACAAAGAATAAAACAAGAAAAGAAAAAAAGAAAAAGAAACAACTACATGGACGATTCATAACGATGACAAAATATGAGACTAACGAAAACATTTGGGCACGGCTACAAAAAGGAAATCTTAACATAAAAACTGAATCCCTAATAACAGACGCACAAGATTTAAGATTAGAACCAACCACATAAAAGCAAGGATCAATAAGACCCAAGAAAACAGAAAATGCAGACTCTGTGGACAAAAAGACGAAATAATAACCCACATAATAAGTGAATGCAGCAAACTAATCCAAAACGAATATAAGAGTAGATGATCGTGGAGAAGGCAGTGAACTGGCAAATATGCAGACAACTGAATCTTGAACACCAAGACAAATGGTACAAGCACAAACCGGCAACAGTACTTGAAAACGAAAGTCATCAACTCCCTTGGGACATGGATATACGAACAAATAAACCCATTCAAGTAAGACGACCGGATATCATACTAATTAACAAGGAGAAGATATGTCAAATTGTAGATTTTGCTGTCCCAGCAAACTACAGAGTGAACATCAAGGAGATGGAGAAACGGAGTAAATACACTAAACTGGCTAGAGAGCTCAAAGGGATCTGGAAAATGAAGAAAGTCAGGATAAAACCATTAATAGTAGGAGCGCTAGGAACAATACAGAAAAACTTTGAAAAGAGAATGGGAGAGATTGGAATCAGAGGGATGACTGGTGAAATACAAAGGATAACAGTAATGAAAACTGCTGAAATATTAAGGAAACTCCTTGGATGCGGATATTAATACATATGAACATGCAGAAAATGCTACAGATATATAACACAAAGGAGCATCACTGGAGTTTTTGTGCGTGTGCCACCAAAAACTGACACTACACCAAAGCGAGGAGGGTCAAGGAGGAGACAAAGACCGAGGAGAGAAAGCACTAGCCAAACCTCTGCTGGGTGAGTGCAAAGAGGACTGGGACCTTGAGGAGGCTTGTTGCCACCCAAATTCCAGCGAAAACCAATGGTCGCCGCGAACGAGAAATCAATGGTAAGCGGCCGCTGCGATCACGCAAATCCATCTGCAATGATTATGGAAAAAGGTGGAGAGTATCGGAAATCTGGGGAGACTTATTGCCACTCAGACTCCAGAGATTGCCACAACTTTTTCTCTTGTGTGACTACTCCTAGTGAGTAAATAATAATAATAATAAGAAGAAGAAGAAGAAGAAGAAGAGAAAAAATAAGAGGAAGAAGAAGAAAAGAAAAAATAAGAGGAAGAAAAAGAAGAGTGAGAAGAAAAATGATGAGGGGTGGTTTTGAAGGATGGTTTAGGGATGGGATGGAAAACAGAAGAAATGTACGTCTCTTTTGCCGGTGCATGTCAAAAATATAATTAGTCCAAGAACGCCATTTTTCAGTCATTGCACTTTAAATTGCAGTCATTTTTTAAGGGGTACAGCTCCAGGTCATCAGACAGTAAGTACGTGGAAATGTCTGTTCGCAAGATAAAAAAAAGATAAAACACCACCACCACCACCACCACCATAAGATATGCTATCATGGCTAACGATTACAGTTCTTTTCTGTGGCGTACCATTTATTGCTACAAGCAGAACAGATGATAGAACCGCCACCTTTTAATGTACACCGGTCGCGATAAAGCGCATTTCGTCGCTATGCTTTTGTCGATGTTTCGTATTCTGATGATGATTCAGGTCCTAGTCGAGCTTATATTATTACTTTTTTGGTAAATGTGCCGTGAGGTGTAGCAAATCTATGGAAGTATCTTCCCACATTTTACTTGTGGATCTTCAGTTAATATTTGTATCTTAAGCCATAGTTTAGAGTACCCCCCCCTCTATCTCTTTCTCTGAAAGGCACACATATGCAATTGCCTCTTGGACACCGGTGAAACAAACGGCGTGTGTGACGCCCAGAGAACGAAGTCTAACTGATTCCCTTGCCCATCTTTTGAAACTTTAGATGAAAAATATTAGATGTCCTGTCTTATTTTTTGTTAGTCATTCCCATTTGATAATCCCAAAGGACTACCCAGATATTCACTTGAGATAATATTAACTAGTATTCACTTAAAAAGGCTTATTTGCAGTCAATTTACGAGCATTGGTTTTTCAGTTATTTTCTCTCAACATGAAACCTTGTTTAAGGGAACATCCTTTTCACAAAGAAATTAGGTCCTGGATATGACCTTTATATCCGATGGTGAGGCCTCAGTTTGAGGGCTTTGGGGAGTGTGGAGCCACCCTTTAACTGCCAAATAACTAGATTCGGCATTAAATAGCCTGTAAAGGGTTGATATGCCGTAAAAGCAAAAACAATGAAAACAACAAAGAATTAATTTCTAGATGGCCAAATAAAATCAAAGACATTTGTATTTTTTTATCAAGTGTGAAACAATGTTACTATTATGATACGACCCTCACACGCACACAATATTTATTCAAGATATAAAGATCAGTTGTCTGTGTGTATGTGTGTATGTGTGTATGTGTGTATGTGTGTATGTTTGAATGCTATATTGAAAGTTATATATACGGCATAATCATGTTGAGACACCGAAGTTAAGTAACGTTGAGCCTGGCTAGTGCCAGATGGGTGACCATTTGGGAACTATAGGCGCTGAATGTTCTCTCTGCTTATCTCGGCATCGTTGCCTGTCGTCCTGAACCTTCACTTGCTACTGGTATTTAACAACGTCGATTCAGGAGAAGTGTAGTTGGTGATTGCGCAACTCTTGCCACAAAAATTCCATGCGCAGGCACCCTTACAGTGGGTATCTATAGTCTGTCAACACCGAAGGAAGCTACCATGTCCAGCTTAAAGTAAAAAGGACAAAAAACTACAAAACGAATCGCCACAATGTTAACAATGTCTTAACTGGCGTTGCCCTGGATGAATACTATCTAAAGTTTAGAAAAATATATTTATTCTCTGAGGGTTAATTGACCCGGGGTTTTCAGTGTTATTATTGTTTGATAGCGGGGTATCAAATTATCAATGATCAATGTTTTGTTTAAGCTAGACTGAAACGATGACGTGGACATCTCGGCATATTATTTTGAGAGGATAACAAATACTTGTACATGAGGGAACTTCAAACGACGAGAGTAGATAATCTCTTTGCTGAAGAAAAAGAAGAGGAGTTTACAAAAGAGTCAGTACTTATCAAAGCCCGGAGGCCACTCGAGGATAGTGGTTAATGAGTGTACGGTAGTCAATGTGACAATATCATAGTAATCGTTAATTGTGGAAATTTGGTAAATTAGATTACTAAAGGGGACGAGTTATCAAGAATTTATTTATGTTGGACTTGAAGATGACGATATTAGAGTCAGCTGGAAAGCAGGGAAACGGAAGAGAGTGCGACAGGCACGCAGTTCTAAGAAAGAAGCTTTGCTCATGGAATCCACGTTTAGGTTTAGGTACAGATGAAGAGTGGGAGAAATTATTAATAGTAGTTTCAGAAGACAAGTTTTTTTTTCATGAAAATATTTATATAATAACAACAGTCTATATAATAGACAGATTCTGTAACCACTTAAGAGTTCGATAAACATTTAACATGACAATATAATAAACATTTAACATGACAATATAATAAACATTTAACATGACAATATAATAAACATTTAACATGACAATATAATAAACATTTAACATGACAATATAATAAACATTTAACATGACAATATAATAAACATTTAACATGACAATAACAGCCGGAACGAATTCACTTATCTGTTTCTTTAAAAGACACCACATGAAGTTATATTTCATATAACTTTTATTTACACATCGTGTCAACATTTCGGATATTAACAGGTTTTGACTTTACATTTTGGCATTGACTTGACCGGCTTCCACGGTGTCTTCTCCCCGTCTGACATATTCAAGTTTTATAGTTAGTTTTCTGAATTCTAATAAACAAAAGCAAAGAGATGGAGAGAGAGAGAGAGAAAGATAGAGATAGATAGAGAAACGGACGGATATAGAAATAAAGAGAGAGAGAGAGAAAGAGAGAGAGAGAGAGAGAGAGAGAGTAGCAAAAAGAGTGATAAACATTGTAAAAAAAAGGAGCGGGATGGGTGAGAGTCAGACAACATACAATGAGAGAGGGTAAGAATGATAGACAGTAATCTAATAAAACATTGGTCACTTGTATTTTGCAGCTAATTATAAGAAATAAAATAGAAGTCTTTTTTTTGTTAGACATAACACAATTCCGAAACTGAGTAATATTTTAACATATATTTTACGTGATTAAAAGATATAGGAAAAGCCTTAGGGAAACAGAAGTGCAATGAACAAATGTGACTATAATTCGATAATTCTATGACTTTTGTTGATTAAAACAAAGTCTGATGAAGAAAAGTAGATTTTGGCGAGTGATTAGATAACGATGTTGATAGGCATACGCATAGCTAAGTAAGATTAGATAAGTAGATATATTCATGACTAGTAGACTCACGTCCTACCGTTTTACACTCGGCAAGGACAAACAAATAACAGAAGTTGTTGACTTATGTCTTGTAAAACATCTGTTTTGACATTCTATTGAGTCTGGGTGTTGACGTGAAGAAGGGGATGGGAAACATGGAGCAATTGAAGAGGAAATAAAAAGAGATAAGATAAATAAGTGAATACATAAATAAATCAATAAATGAAGAAAACGATATTTAAAATGAAAGAATGAATGAATTAAGTAAAAGAAGCCAAAAAAAAAAAGAATGAAAGCAAAGAAAGGAACAAAAAGAGAAAAGAAGTAAACAAACAGAGAAAACGAAAGAAAAAAAGGAAAGGATGTGAACAAAAAAAAACAGAACATATTAACATAAAGAAAAAAGAATAAAAATGAATAAAAAATTAAGTATAAAAGAAAAAATAAAACGAGAGAAAGTAATAAACAAAGAAAGAGAAAAGAAATAATAAAACGAAAGAAAGGAGGAACGAAAAATAGAAAAAAAAGAATCAAGAAAGGCAAGATATGCGCAACAAACCAACAGAAAATCATGGTCCACAATAATTAAAAAAAAAATAAGCAAGGGAACAAAAAATAAAAAGGGTGAAAGAAAACAAGAAGAGGAAAAATGAATCAAAGAAAACAACAGAGAAAGATTTTGAATGACGAACATTATCATACTAATACTTTGTATCAATCGAAGTATTAATCATACTAATACTTTGTATTAATCGAAGTATTAATCATACTAATACTTTGTATTAATCGAAGTATTAATCATACTAATACTTTGTATTAATCGAAGTATTAATCATACTAATACTTTGTATTAATCGAAGTATTAATCATACTAATACTTTGTATCAATCGAAGTATTAATCATACTAATGCTTTGTATTAATCGAAGAAATAATCATGTTAATACTTTGTATTAATCGAAGTATTAATCATACTAATATTTTGTATCAATTGAAGTATTAATCATACTAATACTTTGTATTAATCGAAGAAATAATCATGTTAATACATTGTATTAATCGAAGTATTAATCATACTAATACTTTGTATTAATCGAAGTAATAATAATACTAATACTTTGTATTAATTGAAGTATTAATCATACTAATATTTTGTATCAATTGAAGTATTAATCATACTAATACTTTGTATTAATCGAAGTATTAATCATACTAATACGTTGTATCAATCGAAGTATTAATCATACTAATGCTTTGTATTAATCGAAGTAATAATAATACTAATACTTTGTATTAATCGAAGTATTAATCATACTAATACTTTGTATCAATCGAAGTATTAATCATACTAATACTTTGTATTAATCGAAGTAATAATCATACTAATACTTTGTATCAATCGAAGTATTAATCATACTAATACTTTGTATCAATCGAAGTATTAATCATACTAATACTTTGTATCAATCGAAGTATTAATAATACTAATACTTTGTATTAAATGAAGTTATAATCATACTAATACTTTGTATTAATCGAAGTAATAATCATACTAATACTTTGTATCAATCGAAGTATTAATCATACTAATACTTTGTATCAATCGAAGTATTAATCATACTAATACATTGTATCAATCGAAGTATTAATCATACTAATACTTTGTATCAATCGAAGTATTAATCATACTAATACTTTGTATTAAATGAAGTTATAATCATACTAATACTTTGTATCAATCGAAGTATTAATCATACTAATACTTTGTATCAATCGAAGTATTAATCATACTAATACTTTGTATCAATCGAAGTATTAATCATACTAATACTTTGTATCAATCGAAGTATTAATCATACTAATACTTTGTATCAATCGAAGTATTAATCATACTAATACTTTGTATTAAATGAAGTTATAATCATACTAATACTTTGTATCAATCGAAGTATTAATCATACTAATACTTTGTATCAATCGAAGTATTAATCATACTAATACTTTGTATCAATCGAAGTATTAATCATACTAATACTTTGTATCAATCGAAGTATTAATCATACTAATACTTTGTATCAATCGAAGTATTAATCATACTAATACTTTGTATTAAATGAAGTTATAATCATACTAATACTTTGTATCAATCGAAGTATTAATCATACTAATACTTTGTATCAATCGAAGTATTAATCATACTAATACTTTGTATCAATCGAAGTATTAATCATACTAATACTTTGTATTAAATGAAGTTATAATCATACTAATACTTTGTATCAATCGAAGTATTAATCATACTAATACTTTGTATCAATCGAAGTATTAATCATACTAATACTTTGTATCAATCGAAGTATTAATCATACTAATACTTTGTATTAATCGAAGTATTAATCATACTAATACTTTGTATTAATCGAAGTAATAATCATACTAATACTTTGTATCAATCGAAGTATTAATCATACTAATACTTTGTATCAATCGAAGTATTAATCATACTAATACTTTGTATTAATCGAAGTAATAATCATACTAATACTTTGTATCAATCGAAGTATTAATCATACTAATACTTTGTATTAATCGAAGTAATAATCATACTAATACTTTGTATTAATCGAAGTATTAATCATACTAATACTTTGTATTAAATGAAGTTATAATCATACTAATACTTTGTATTAATCGAAGTAATAATCATACTAATACTTTGTATCAATCGAAGTATTAATCATACTAATACTTTGTATTAATCGAAGTATTAATCATACTAATATTTTGTATTAATCGAAGTAATAATCATACTAATACTTTGTATTAATCGAAGTATTAATCATACTAATACTTTGTATTAATCGAAGTATTAATCATACTAATACTTTGTATCAATTGAAGTATTAATCATACTAATACTTTGTATTAATCGAAGTATTAATCATACTAATACTTTGTATCAATCGAAGTAATAATCATACTAATACTTTGTATCAATCGAAGTAATAATCATATTAATACTTTGTATCAATCGAAGTATTAATCATACTAATACTTTGTATTAATCGAAGTAATAATCATACTAATACTTTGTATCAATCGAAGTATTAATCATACTAATACTTTGTATTAATCGAAGTAATAATCATATTAATACTTTGTATTAATCGAAGTATTAATCATACTAATACTTTGTATTAATCGAAGTAATAATCATACTAATACTTTGTATTAATCGAAGTATTAATCATACTAATACTTTGTATCAATCGAAGTATTAATCATACTAATACTTTGTATTAATCGAAGTATTAATCATACTAATACTTTGTATTAATCGAAGTAATAATCATACTAATACTTTGTATTAATCGAAGTATTAATCATACTAATACTTTGTATTAATCGAAGTAATAATCATACTAATACTTTGTATTAATCGAAGTATTAATCATACTAATACTTTGTATTAATCGAAGTATTAATCATACTAATACTTTGTATCAATTGAAGTATTAATCATACTAATACTTTGTATCAATCGAAGTAATAATCATACTAATACTTTGTATTAATCGAAGTATTAATCATACTAATACTTTGTATTAATCGAAGTAATAATCATACTAATACTTTGTATTAATCGAAGTATTAATCATACTAATACTTTGTATTAATCGAAGTATTAATCATACTAATACTTTGTATCAATCGAAGTATTAATCATACTAATACTTTGTATTAATCGAAGTATTAATCATACTAATACTTTGTATCAATTGAAGTATTAATCATACTAATACTTTGTATTAATCGAAGTATTAATCATACTAATACTTTGTATCAATCGAAGTAATAATCATACTAATACTTTGTATCAATCGAAGTAATAATCATACTAATACTTTGTATCAATCGAAGTAATAATCATACTAATACTTTGTATCAATCGAAGTATTAATCATACTAATACTTTGTATTAATCGAAGTAATAATCATATTAATACTTTGTATCAATCGAAGTATTAATCATACTAATACTTTGTATTAATCGAAGTAATAATCATATTAATACTTTGTATCAATCGAAGTATTAATCATACTAATACTTTGTATTAATCGAAGTATTAATCATACTAATACTTTGTATCAATCGAAGTATTAATCATACTAATACTTTGTATTAATCGAAGTAATAATCATACTAATACTTTGTATATATCGAAGTAATAATCATACTAATACTTTGTATCAATCGAAGTATTAATCATACTAATACTTTGTATCAATTGAAGTATTAATCATACTAATACTTTGTATCAATCGAAGTATTAATCATACTAATACTTTGTATTAATCGAAGTATTAATCATACTAATACTTTGTATCAATTGAAGTATTAATCATACTAATACTTTGTATCAATCGAAGTATTAATCATACTAATACTTTGTATCAATCGAAGTAATAATCATACTAATACTTTGTATTAATCGAAGTATTAATCATACTAATACTTTGTATTAATCGAAGTATTAATCATACTAATACTTTGTATCAATTGAAGTATTAATCATACTAATACTTTGTATCAATCGAAGTATTAATCATACTAATACTTTGTATCAATCGAAGTATTAATCATACTAATACTTTGTATCAATTGAAGTATTAATCATACTAATACTTTGTATCAATCGAAGTATTAATCATATTAATACTTTGTATCAATTGAAGTATTAATCATACTAATACTTTGTATCAATTGAAGTATTAATCATACTAATACTTTGTATTAATCGAAGTATTAATCATACTAATACTTTGTATTAATCGAAGTATTAATCATACTAATACTTTGTATCAATCGAAGTAATAATAATACTAATACTTTGTATTAATCGAAGTAATAATCATATTAATACTTTGTATCAATCGAAGTATTAATCATACTAATACTTTGTATTAATCGAAGTATTAATCATACTAATACTTTGTATTAATCGAAGTAATAATCATACTAATACTTTGTATTAATCGAAGTATTAATCATACTAATACTTTGTATCAATCGAAGTATTAATCATACTAATACTTTGTATCAATCGAAGTAATAATAATACTAATACTTTGTATTAATCGAAGTAATAATCATATTAATACTTTGTATCAATTGAAGTATTAATCATACTAATACTTTGTATCAATCGAAGTATTAATCATACTAATACTTTGTATCAATCGAAGTAATAATCATACTAATACTTTGTATCAATCGAAGTAATAATCATACTAATACTTTGTATCAATCGAAGTAATAATAATACTAATACTTTGTATTAATCGAAGTAATAATCATATTAATACTTTGTATCAATCGAAGTATTAATCATACTAATACTTTGTATTAATCGAAGTATTAATCATACTAATACTTTGTATTAATCGAAGTATTAATCATACTAATACTTTGTATTAATCGAAGTATTAATCATACTAATACTTTGTATTAATCGAAGTATTAATCATACTAATACTTTGTATTAATCGAAGTAATAATCATATTAATACTTTGTATCAATCGAAGTATTAATCATACTAATACTTTGTATCAATCGAAGTAATAATCATACTAATACTTTGTATTAATCGAAGTAATAATCATATTAATACTTTGTATCAATCGAAGTATTAATCATACTAATACTTTGTATCAATCGAAGTAATAATCATACTAATACTTTGTATCAATCGAAGTAATAATCATACTAATACTTTGTATTAATCGAAGTAATAATCATATTAATACTTTGTATCAATCGAAGTATTAATCATACTAATACTTTGTATTAATCGAAGTATTAATCATACTAATACTTTGTATCAATCGAAGTAATAATCATACTAATACTTTGTATTAATCGAAGTATTAATCATACTAATACTTTGTATCAATCGAAGTAATAATCATACTAATACTTTGTATCAATCGAAGTATTAATCATACTAATACTTTGTATCAATTGAAGTATTAATCATACTAATACTTTGTATCAATCGAAGTATTAATCATACTAATACTTTGTATTAATCGAAGTATTAATCATACTAATACTTTGTATCAATCGAAGTAATAATCATACTAATATTTTGTATCAATCGAAGTATTAATCATACTAATACTTTGTATTAATCGAAGTATTAATCATACTAATACTTTGTATCAATCGAAGTAATAATCATACTAATACTTTGTATCAATCGAAGTATTAATCATACTAATACTTTGTATCAATTGAAGTATTAATCATACTAATACTTTGTATCAATTGAAGTATTAATCATACTAATACTTTGTATCAATCGAAGTATTAATCATACTAATACTTTGTATCAATCGAAGTAATAATCATATTAATACTTTGTATTAATCGAAGTAATAATCATACTAATACTTTGTATCAATCGAAGTATTAATCATACTAATACTTTGTATTAATCGAAGTATTAATCATACTAATACTTTGTATCAATCGAAGTAATAATCATACTAATACTTTGTATTAATCGAAGTAATAATCATATTAATACTTTGTATCAATCGAAGTAATAATCATACTAATACTTTGTATTAATCGAAGTATCAATCATACGAATACTTTGTATCAATCGAAGTAATAATCATACTAATACTTTGTATTAATCGAAGTAATAATCATATTAATACTTTGTATAAATCGAAGTAATAATCATACTAATACTTTGTATTAATCGAAGTATTAATCATACTAATACTTTGTATTAATCGAAGTATAAATCATACTAATACTTTGTATTAATCGAAGTATTAATCATACTAATACTTTGTATTAATCGAAGTATAAATAATACTAATACTTTGTATTAATCGAAGTATTAATCATACTAATACTTTGTATTAATCGAAGTATAAATAATACTAATACTTTGTATTAATCGAAGTATAAATAATACTAATACTTTGTATTAAATGAAGTTATAATCATACTAATACTTTGTATTAATCGAAGTAATAATCATACTAATACTTTGTATTAATCGAAGTATTAATCATACTAATACTTTGTATTAATCGAAGTATAAATCATACTAATACTTTGTATTAATCGAAGTATTAATCATACTAATACTTTGTATTAATCGAAGTATAAATAATACTAATACTTTGTATTAATCGAAGTAATAATCATACTAATACTTTGTATCAATCGAAGTAATAATCATACTAATACTTTGTATTAATCGAAGTATTAATCATACTAATACTTTGTATTAATCGAAGTATAAATAATACTAATACTTTGTATTAATCGAAGTATTAATCATACTAATACTTTGTATTAATCGAAGTATAAATCATACTAATACTTTGTATTAATCGAAGTATTAATCATACTAATACTTTGTATTAATCGAAGTATAAATAATACTAATACTTTGTATTAAATGAAGTTATAATCATACTAATACTTTGTATTAATCGAAGAATTAATCATACTAATACTTTGTATTAATCGAAGTATTAATCATACTAATACTTTGTATTAATCGAAGTAATAATCATACTAATACTTTGTATCAATCGAAGTATTAATCATACTAATACTTTGTATTAATCGAAGTATTAATCATACTAATACTTTGTATCAATCGAAGTAATAATCATACTAATACTTTGTATCAATCGAAGTATTAATCATACTAATACTTTGTATTAATCGAAGTAATAATCATACTAATACTTTGTATTAATCGAAGTAATAATCATACTAATACTTTGTATTAATCAAAGTATTAATCATACTAATACTTTGTATTAATCGAAGAATTAATCATACTAATACTTTGTATCAATCGAAGAATTAATCATACTAATACTTTGTATTAATCGAAGTAATAATCATACTAATACTTTGTATTAATCGAAGTAATAATCATACTAATACTTTGTATTAATCGAAGTAATAATCATACTAATACTTTGTATTAATCAAAGTATTAATCATACTAATACTTTGTATTAATCGAAGTATAAATAATACTAATACTTTGTATTAAATGAAGTTATAATCATACTAATACTTTGTATTAATCGAAGTAATAATCATACTAATACTTTGTATTAATCGAAGTATTAATCATACTAATACTTTGTATCAATCGAAGTATTAATAATACTAATACTTTGTATTAAATGAAGTTATAATCATAATAATACTTTGTATTAATCGAAGTATTAATCATACTAATATTTTGTATCAATCGAAGTAATAATCATACTAATACTTTGTATTAATCGAAGTATTAATCATACTAATACTTTGTATTAATCGAAGTATAAATCATACTAATACTTTGTATCAATCGAAGTATTAATAATACTAATACTTTGTATTAAATGAAGTTATAATCATACTAATACTTTGTATCAATCGAAGTATTAATCATACTAATACTTTGTATCAATCGAAGTATTAATAATACTAATACTTTGTATTAAATGAAGTTATAATCATACTAATACTTTGTATTAATCGAAGTATAAATCATACTAATATTTTGTATTAATCGAAGTAATAATCATACTAATACTTTGTATCAATCGAAGAATTAATCATAATAATACATTGTATCAATTGAAGTATTAATCATACTAATACTTTGTATCAATCGAAGTATAATAATACTAATACTTTGTATCAATCGAAGTATTAATCATACTAATACTTTGTATTAATCGAAGTATTAATCATACTAATACTTTGTATTAATCGAAGTATTAATCATACTAATACTTTGTATCAATCGAAGTATTAATCATACTAATACTTTGTATCAATCGAAGTATTAATCATATTAATACTTTGTATTAATCGAAGTATGAATCATACTAATACTTTGTATCAATCGAAGTATCAATCATACTAATGCTTTGTATAAATTGACGTATTAATCATATTAATACTTTGTATCAATCGAAGTATTAATCATTCTAATACTTTGTATCAATCGAAGTATAAATCATACTAATACTTTGTATTAATCGAAGTATTAATCATACTAATACTTTATATAAATCGAAGTATTAATCATACTAATGCTTTGTATCAATCGAAGTATTAATCATATTAATACTTTGAATCAATCGACGTATTAATCATACTAATACTTTGTATCAATCGAAGTATTAATAATACTAATACTTTGTATCAATCGAAGTATTAATCATGCTTATACTTTGTATCAATTGAAGTATTAATCATACTAATACTTTGTATCAATCGAAGTATTAACCATACTAATGCTTTGTATCATCCGAAGTATTAATCATACCAATACGTTCTATAAATCGAAGTATTAATCATACTAATACTTTGTATCAATCGAAGTATTTATCATACTAATACTTTGTATCAATCGAAGTATTAATCATACTAATACTTTGTATTAATCGAAATATTAATCATACTAATACTTTGTATCAATCGAAGTATTAATAATACTAATACTTTGTATCAATCGAAGTATTAATCATGCTAATACTTTGTATCAATTGAAGTATTAATCATACTAATACTTTGTATCAATCGAAGTATTAACCATACTAATGCTTTGTATCATCCGAAGTATTAATCATACCAATACGTTCTATAAATCGAAGTATTAATCATACTAATACTTTGTATCAATTGAAGTATTAATCATACTAATACTTTGTATAAATCGAAATATTAATCATACTAATACTTTGTATCAATCGAAGTATTAATCATACTAATACTTTGTATTAATCGAAGTATTAATCATACTAATACTTTGTATCAATCGAAGTATAAATCATATTAATACTTTGTATCAATCGAAGTATTAATCATACTAATACTTGGTATCCATCGAAGTATTAATCATACTAATACTTTGTATCAATCGAAGTATTAATCATACTAATACTTTGTATCAATCGAAATATTAATCATACAAATACCTTGTATCAATCGACGTATTAATCATACTAATACTTTGTATCAATCGAAGTATTAATCATACTAATACTTTGTATCAATCGAAGTATCAATCATACTAATACTTTGTATTAATCGAAGTATTAATCATACTTATATTTTGTATCAATCGAAGTATTTATCATACTAATACCTTGTATCAATCGACGTATTAATCATACTAATACTTTGTATTAATCGAAGTATAAATAATACTAATATTTTGTATCAATCGAAGAATTAATCATACTTATACTTTGTATCAATCGAAGTATTAATCATACTAATACTTTGTATTAATCGAAGTATTAATCATACTAATACTTTGTATCAATCGAAGTATTGATCATACTAATACTTTGTATTAATCGACGTATTATTCATACTAATACTTTGTATAAATCGAATAATTAATCATACTAATACTTAGTATTAATACACGTATTAATCATACTAATACTTTGTATCAATCGACGTATTAATCATACTAATACTTTGTATCAATCGAAGTATTAATCATACTAATGCTTTGTATTAATCGACGTATTATTCATACTAATACTTTGTATAAATCGAATAATTAATCATACTAATACTTTGTATTAATCGACGTATTAATCATACTAATACTTTGTATCAATCGACGTATTAATCATACTAATACTTTGTATCAATCGAAGTATTAATCATACTAATGCTTTGTATCAATCGAAGTATTAATCATGCTAATACTTTGTATTAATCGAAGTATGAATCATACTAATACTTTGTATCAATTGAAGTATTAATCATACTAATACTTTGTATCAATCGAAGTATTACTCATACTAATACTTTGTATTAATCGAAGTATTAATCATACTAATACTTTGTATCAATCGAAGTATTAATCATACTAATGCTTTGTATTAATCGAAGAAATAATCATGTTAATACTTTGTATTAATCGAAGTATTAATCATACTAATATTTTGTATCAATTGAAGTATTAATAATACTAATACTTTGTATTAATCGAAGTAATAATAATACTAATACTTTGTATTAATTGAAGTATTAATCATACTAATATTTTGTATCAATCGAAGTATTAATCATACTAATACTTTGTATTAATCGAAGTATTAATCATACTAATACTTTGTATCAATCGAAGTATTAATCATACTAATACGTTGTATCAATCGAAGTATTACTCATACTAATGCTTTGTATTAATCGAAGTATTAATCATACTAATACTTTGTATTAATCGAAGTATTAATCATACTAATACTTTGTATCAATCGAAGTATTAATCATACTATAACTTTGTATCAATCGAAGTATTAATCATACTAATACTTTGTATCAATCGAAGTATTACTCATACTAATGCTTTGTATCAATCGAAGTATTACTCATACTAATGCTTTGTATTAATCGAAGTATTAATCATACTAATACTTTGTATTAATCGAAGTATTAATCATACTAATACTTTGTATTAATCGAAGTATTAATCATACTAATACTTTGTATTAATCGAAGTATTAATCATACTAATACTTTGTATCAATCGAAGTATTAATCATACTAATACTGTGTATCAATCGAAGTATTACTCATACTAATAGTTTGTATTAATCGAAGAAATAATCATGTTAATACTTTGTATTAATTGAAGTATTAATCATACTAATATTTTGTATCAATTGAAGTATTAATCATACTAATACTTTGTATTAATCGAAGTATTAATCATACTAATACTTTGTATCAATCGAAGTATTAATCATACTAATACTTTGTATTAATCGAAGTAATAATCATACTAATACTTTGTATCAATCGAAGTATTAATCATACTAATACTTTGTATTAATCGAAGTATTAATCATACTAATACTTTGTATTAATCGAAGTATAAATCATACTAATACTTGTATCAATCGAAGTATTAATCATACTAATACTTTGTATCAATATAAGTATTAATAATGCTAATACTTTGTATCAATCGAAGTATTAATCATACTAATACTTTGCATTAATCGAAGTATTAATCATACTAATACTTTGTATTAATCGAAGTATTAATCATACTAATACTTTGTATCAATCGAAGTATTAATCATACTAATACTTTGTATTAATCGAAGTATTAATCATACTAATACTTTGTATTAATCGAAGTATAAATCATACTAATACTTTGTATCAATCGAAGTATTAATCATACTAATACTTTGTATCAATATAAGTATTAATAATGCTAATACTTTGTATTAATCGAAGTATTAATCATACTAATACTTTGAATCAATCGAAGTATTAATCATACTAATACTTTGAATCAATCGAAATATTTATCATACTAATACTTTGTATCAATTGCAGTATTAATCATACTAATACTTTGTATCAATCGAAATATTAATCATACTAATACTTTGTATCAATCGAAGAATTAATCATACTAATACTTTGTATCAATTGCAGTATTAATAATACTAATACTTTGTATCAATCGAAGTATTAATGATACTAATACTTTGTATCATTCGAAGTATTAATCATACTAATACTTTGTATCAATCGAAGTATTAATCATACTAATACTTTGAATCAATCGAAATATTTATCATACTAATACTTTGTATCAATTGCAGTATTAATCATACTAATACTTTGTATCAATCGAAATATTAATCATACTAATACTTTGTATCAATCGAAGAATTAATCATACTAATACTTTGTATCAATTGCAGTATTAATAATACTAATACTTTGTATCAATCGAAGTATTAATGATACTAATACTTTGTATCAATCGAAGTATTAATCATACTAATACTTTATATCAATCGAAGTATTAGTCATACTAATACTTTATATCAATCGAAGTATTAATCATACTAATACTTTATATCAATCGAAGTATTAATCATACTAATACTTTGTATCAATCGAAGTATTAATCATACCAATACTTTGTATCAATCGAAGTATTAATCATACTAATACTTTATATCATTCGAAGTATTAGTCATACTAATACTTTGTATAAATCGAAGTATTAATCATACTAATACTTTGTATCAATCGAAGTATTAATCATACTAATACTTTGTATCAATTGAAGTATTAATCATACTAATACTTTGTATCAATCGAAGTATTAATCATGCTAATACTTTGTATCAATCGAAGTATTAATCATACTAATACTTTGTATCAATCGAAGTATTAATCATACTAATACTTTGTATCAATCGAAGTATTAATCATACTAATACTTTGTATAAATCGAAGTATAAATCATACTAATACTTAGTATCAATCAAAATATTAATCATACTAATACTTTGTATTAATCGAAGTATTAATCATACTAATACTTTGTATCAATCGAAGTATTAATCATACTAATACTTTGTATCAATCGACGTATTAATCATACTAATACTTTGTATCAATCGAAGTATTAATCATGCTAATACTTTGTATCAATCGAAGTATTAACCATACTAATACTTTGTATCAATTGAAGTATTAATCATACTAATACTTTGTATCAATTTAAGTATTAATCATACCAATACTTTGTATCAATTGAAGTATTAATTATACTAATACTTTGTATCAATTGAAGTATTAATCATACTAATACTTTGTATCAATTGAAGTATTAATCATACTAATACTTTGTATCAATCGAAGTATTAATTATACTAATACTTTGTATCAATCGAAGTATTAATTATACTAATACTTTGTATCAATCGAAGTATTAATTATACTAATACTTTGTATCAATTGAAGTATTAATCATACTAATACTTTGTATCAATTGAAGTATGAATCATATCAATACATTGTATCAATCGACGTAATTATCATACTAATACTTTGTATCAATTGAAGTATTAATCATACCAATACTTTGTATCAATTGAAGTATTAATCATACTAATACGTTGTATCTATTGAAGTATTAATTATACTAATACTTTGTATCAATTGAAGTATTAATCATACTAATACTTTGTATCAATTGAAGTATTAATCATACTAATACTTTGTATCAATCGAAGTATTAATTATACTAATACTTTGTATCAATTGAAGTATTAATCATACTAATACTTTGTATCAATTGAAGTATTAATCATACCAATACTTTGTATCAATTGAAGTATTAATCATACTAATACTTTGTATTAATCGAAGTATTAATCATACTAATACTTTGTATCAATCGATATATTAATCATACTAATACTTTGTATCAATCGAAGTATTAATCATACTAACACTTTGTATCAATCGAAGTATTAATCATACTAATACTTTGTATCAATTGAAGTATTAATCATACTAATACTTTGTATTAATCGAAGTATTAATCATACTAATACTTTGTATCAATCGATATATTAATCATACTAATACATTGTATCAATCGAAGTATTAATCATACTAACACTTTGTATCAATCGAAGTATTAATCATACTAATACTTTGTATCAATCGATATATTAATCATACTAATACTTTGTATCAATTGAAGTATTAATCATACTAATACTTTGTATCAATCGATATATTAATCATACTAATACTTTGTATCAATCGAAGTATTAATCATACTAATACTTTGTATCAATCGAAGTATTAATCATGCTAATACTTTTTATCAATTGAAGTATTAATCATACTAATACTTTGTATAAATAGAATAATTAATCATACTAATACTTTGTATAAATCGAAGTATTAATAATACTAATACTTTGTATTAATCGAAGTGTTAATAATACTAATACTTTGTATCAATTGAAGTATTAATCATACTAATACTTTGTATCAATCGAAGTATTAATCATACTAATACTTTGTATCAATTGAAGTATTAATCATAATAATACTTTGTATCAATTGAAGTATTAATCATAATAATACTTTTTTATCAATTGAAGTATTAATCATACTAATACTTTGTATCAATTGAAGTATTAATCATACTAATACTTTGTATAAATCGAATAATTAATCATACTAATACTTTGTATAAATCGAAGTATTAATAATACTAATACTTTGTATTAATCGAAGTGTTTGTAATACTAATACTTTGTATCAATTGAAGTATTAATCATACTAATACTTTGTATCAATCGAAGTATTAATCATACTAATACTTTTTATCAATTGAAGTATTAATCATACTAACACTTTGTATCAATCGAAGTATTAATCATACTAATACTTTGTATCAATCGATATATTAATCATACTAATACTTTGTATCAATTGAAGTATTAATCATACTAATACTTTGTATAAATCGAAATATTAATCATACTAATACTTTGTATCAATCGAAGTATTAATCATACTAATACTTTGTATTAATCGAAGTATTAATCATACTAATACTTTGTATCAATCGAAGTATAAATCATATTAATTCTTGGTATCAATCGAAGTATTAATCATACTAATACTTTGTATCAATCGAAGTATTAATCATACTAATACTTTGTATCAATCGAAGTATTAATCATACTAATACTTTGTATCAATCGAAGTATTAATCATACTAATACTTTGTATTAATCGAAGTATTAATCATACTAATACTTTGTATCAATTGAAGTATTAATCATACTAATACTTTGTATCAATCGAAGTATTAATCATACTCATACTTTGTATCAATCGAAGTATTAATCATACTCATACTTTGTATCAATCCAAGTATTAATCATACTAATACTTTTTATCATTCGAAATATTAATCATACTAATACTTTGTATCATTCGAAGTATTAATCATACTAATACTTTGTATCAATCGAAGTATGAATCATGCTAATACTTTGTATCAATCGAATTATTTATAATACTAATACTTTGTATTAATGGACGTATTAATAATACTTATACTTTGTATCACTCGAAGTATTAATAATACTAATACTTTATATTAATTGAAGTATTAAGCATACTAATACTTTGTATCAATCGAAGTATTAATCATACTAATACTTTGTATCAATTGAAGTATTAATCATACTTATACTTAGTATTAGTCGAAGTATTAATCATACTAATACTTTGTATCAATTGAAGTATTAATCATATGAATACTTTGTATCAATCGAAGTATTAATCATACTAATATTTTGTATTAATCGAAGTATTAATCATACTAATACTTTGTATCAATCGAAGTATAAATCATATTAATACTTTGTATCAATCGAAGTATTAATCATACTAATACTTTGTATCAATCGAAGTATTAATCATACTAACACTTTGTATCAATCGAAGTATTTATCATACTAATACTTTGTATCAATCGAAATATTAATCATACTAATACTTTGTATCAATCGACGTATTAATCATACTAATACTTTGTATCAATCGAAGTATAAATCATACTAATACTTTGTATCAATCGAAGTATTAATCATACTAATACTTTGTATTAATCGAAGTATGTATCATTCTAATATTTTATATCATTCGAAGTATTAATCATACTAATACTTTGTATCAATCGAAGTATTAATCATACTAATACTTTGTATTAATCGAAGTATTAATCATACTAATACTTTGTATTAATCGACGTATTAATCATACTAATACTTTGTGTCAATCGAGGTATTAATCATACTAATACTTTGTATCAATCGAAGAATTAATCATACTAATACTTTGTATCAATCGACGTATTAATCATACAAATACTTTATATCAATCGAAGTATTAATCATACTAATACTTTGTATTAATCGACGTTTTATTGATACTAATACTGTGTATAAATCGAATAATTAATCATACTAATACTTTGTATTAATCGACGTATTAATCATACTAATACTTTGTATAAATCGACGTATTAATCATACTAATACTTTGTATAAATCGAATAATTAATCATACTAATACTTTGTATTAATCGAATAATTAATCATACTAATACTTTGTATTAATCGACGTATTAATCATACTAATACTTTGTATCAATCGACGTATTAATCATACTAATACTTTGTATCAATCGACGTATTAATCATACTAATACTTTGTATCAATCGAAGTATTAATCATACTAATACTTTGTATTAATCGACGTATTATTCATACTAATACTTTGTATAAATCGAATAATTAATCATACTAATACTTTGTATTAATCGACGTATTAATCATACTAATACTTTGTATCAATTGAAGTATTAATCATACTAATACTTTGTATCAATTGAAGTATTAATCATACAAATACTTTGTATCAATTGAAGTATTAATCATACTAATACTTTGTATCAATTGAAATATTAATCATACTAATACTTTGTATAAATCGAAGTATTAATAATACTAATACTTTGTATCAATCGAAATATTAATCATACTAATACTTTGTATCAATCGAAGTATTAATCATACTAATACTTTGTATTAATCGACGTATTATTCATACTAATACTTTGTATAAATCGAATAATTAATCATACTAATACTTTGTATTAATCGACGTATTAATCATACTAATACTTTGTATCAATTGAAGTATTAATCATACAAATACTTTGTATCAATTGAAGTATTAATCATACTAATACTTTGTCTCAATTGAAAGATTAATCATACTAATACTTTGTATCAATCGAAGTATTAATAATACTAATACTTTGTATCAATCGAAATATTAATCATACTAATACTTTGTATCAATCGAAGTATTAATCATACTAATAATTTGTATCAATTGAAGTATTAATCATACTAATACTTTGTATCAATCGAAATATAAATCATTCTAATACTTTGTATCAATCGAAGTATTAATCATACTAATACTTTGTATCAATCGAAGTATTAATCATACTAATACTTTGTATCAATCGAAATATTTATCATACTAATACTTTGTATCAATCGAAGTATTAATCATACTAATACTTTGTATCAATCGAAGTATTAATCATACTAATACTTTGTATCAATCGAAGTATTAATCATACTAATATTTTGTATCAATCGAAGTATTAATCATACAAATACTTTGTATCAATCGAAATATTAATCATTCTAATACTTTGTATCAATCGAAGTATTAATCATACTAATACTTTGTATCAATCGAAGTATTAATCATTCTAATACTTTGTATTAATCGAAGTATTAATCATGCTAATATTTTGTATCAATCGAGGTATTAATCATACTAATACTTTGTATCAATCGAAGTATTTATCATTCTAATACTTTGTATTAATCGAAGTATTAATCATACTAATACTTTGTATCAATCGAAGTATTAATCATTCTAATACTTTGTATCAATCGAAGTATTAATCATACTAATATTTTGTATCAATCGAGGTATTAATCATACTAATACTTTGTATCAATCGAAGTATTTATCATACTAATACTTTGTATCAATTGAAGTATTAATCATACTAATACTTTGTATCAATCGAAGTACTAATCATGCGAATACTTTGTATTAATCGAAGTATTAATCATACTAATATTTTGTATCAATCGAGGTATTAATCATATTAATACTTTGTATCAATCGAAGTATTTATCATACTAATACTTTGTATCAATTGAAGTATAAATCATACTAATACTTTGTATCAATCGCAGTATTAATCATACTAATACTTTGTATAAATCGAATAATTAATCATACTAATACTTTGTATTAATCGACGTATTAATCATACTAATACTTTGTATCAATCGAAATATTAATCATTCTAATACTTTGTATCAATCGAAGTATTAATCATACTAATACTTTGTATCAATCGAAGTATTAATCATTCTAATACTTTGTATTAATCGAAGTATTAATCATACTAATATTTTGTATCAATCGAGGTATTAATCATTCTAATACGTTGTATCAATCGAAGTATTAATCATACTTATACTTTGTATCAATTGAAGTATTAATCATACTAATACTTTGTATCAATCGAAGTACTAATCATGCGAATACTTTGTATTAATCGAAGTATTAATCATACTAATACTTTGTATCAATCGAAGTATTAATCATACTAATACTTTGTATCAATCGAAGTATTAATCATACTAATACTTTGTATCAATCGAAGTATTAATCATGCTAATACTTTGTATCAATCGAAGTATTAATCATACTAATACTTTGTATCAATCGAAGTATTAATCATACTAATACTTTGTATCAATCGAAGTATTAATCATACTAATAATTTGTATCAATCGAAGTATTAATCATACTAATACTTTGTATTAATTGAAGTATTAATCATACTAATACTTTGTATCAATCGAAGTATTAATCATAATAATACTTTGTATCAATCGAGGTATTAATCATACTAATACTTTGTATCAATCGAAGTATTAATCATACTAATACTTTGTATTAATCGAAGTATTAATCATACTAATACTTTGTATCAATCGAAGTATTAATCATACTAATACTTTGTATCAATCGAAGTATTAATCATACTAATACTTTGTATCAATCGAAGTATTAATCATACTAATACTTTGTATCAATCGAAGTATTAATCATACTAATACTTTGTATCAATCGAAGTATTAATCATACTAATACTTTGTATCAATCGAAGTATTAATCATACTAATACTTTGTATCAATCGAAGTATTAATCATACTAATACTTTGTATCAATCGAAGTATTAATCATACTAATACTTTGTATTAATTGAAGTATTAATCATACTAATACTTTGTATCAATCGAAGTATTAATCATAATAATACTTTGTATCAATCGAAATATTAATCATACTAATACTTTGTATTAATCGAAGTATTAATCATACTAATACTTTGTATCAATCGAAGTATTAATCATACTAATACTTTGTATCAATCGAAGTATTAATCATACTAATACTTTGTATCAATCGAAGTATTAATCATACTAATACTTTGTATCAATCGAAGTATTAATCATACTAATACTTTGTATCAATCGAAGTATTAATCATAATAATACTTTGTATCAATCGAGGTATTAATCATTCTAATACTTTGTATCAATCGAAGTATTAATCATACTAATACTTTGTATCAATCGAAGTATTAATCATACTAATACTTTGTATCAATCGAAGTATTAATCATACTAATATTTTGTATCAATCGAAGTATTAATCATACTAATACTTTGTATTAATCGACGTATTAATCATAATAATACTTTGTATCAATCGAGGTATTAATCATTCTAATACTTTGTATCAATCGAAGTATTAATCATACTAATACTTTGTATCAATCGAAGTATTAATCATACTAATACTTTGTATCAATCGAAGTATTAATCATACTAATACTTTGTATTAATCGACGTATTAATCATAATAATACTTTGTATCAATCGAGGTATTAATCATTCTAATACTTTGTATCAATCGAAGTATTAATCATACTAATACTTTGTATCAATCGAAGTATTAATCATACTAATATTTTGTATCAATCGAAGTATTAATCATACTAATACTTTGTATTAATCGACGTATTAATCATACTAATACTTTGTATTAATCGACGTATTAATCATACTAATACTTTGTATCAATCGAAGTATTAATCATACTAATACTTTGTATCAATCGAAGTACTAATCATGCGAATACTTTGTATTAATCGAAGTATTAATCATACTAATACGTTGTATCAATGGAAGTATTAATCATACTAATACTTTGTATAAATCGAAGTATTAATCATACTAATACTTTGTATCAATCGAAGTATTAATCATGCTAATACTTTGTATCAATCGAAGTATTAATCATACTAATACTTTGTATCAATCGAAGTATTAATCATACTAATACTTTGTATCAATCGAAGTATACATCATACTAATACTTTGTATCAATCGAAGTATTAATCATACTAATACTTTGTATCAATCGAAGTATTAATCATACTAATACTTTGTATCAATCGAAGTATTAATCATACTAATACGTTGTATTAATTGAAGTATTAATCATACTAATACTTTGTATCAATCGAAGTATTAATCATACTAATACTTTGTATTAATTGAAGTATTAATCATACTAATACGTTGTATCAATTGAAGTATTAATCATACTAATACTTTGTATTAATCGAAGTATTAACCATACTAATACTTTGTATCAATCGAAGTATTAATCATACTAATATTTTGTATCAATCGAAGTATTAATCATACTAATACTTTGTATTAATCGACGTATTAATCATACTAATACTTTGTATCAATCGAAGTATTAATCATACTAATACTTTGTATCAATCGAAGTACTAATCATGCGAATACTTTGTATTAATCGAAGTATTAATCATACTAATACTTTGTATCAATCGAAGTATTAATCCTACTAATACTTTGTATCAATCGAAGTATTAATCATGCTAATACTTTGTATCAATCGAAGTATTAATCATAATAATACTTTGTATCAATCGAAGTATTAATCCTACTAATACTTTGTATCAATCGAAGTATTAATCATGCTAATACTTTGTATCAATCGAAGTATTAAACATGCTAATACTTTGTATCAATCGAAGTATTAATCATTCTAATACTTTGTATCAATCGAAGTATTAATCATACTAATACTTTGTATCAATCGAAGTATTAATCATACTAATATTTTGTATCAATCGAAGTATTAATCATACTAATACTTTGTATCAATCGAAGTATTAATCATACTAATACTTTGTATCAATCGAAGTATTAATCATACTAATACTTTGTATCAATCGAAGTATTAATCATGCTAATACTTTGTATCAATCGAAGTATTAATCATACTAATACTTTGTATCAATCGAAGTATTAATCATACTAATTCTTTGTATCAATCGAAGTATTAATCATACTAATATTTTGTATCAATCGAAGTATTAATAATACTAATACTTTGTATCAATCGAAGTATTTATCATGCTAATTCTTTGTATCAATCGAAGTATTAATCATGCTAATACTTTGTATCAATCGAAGTATTTATCATTCTAATACTTTGTATCAATCGAAGTATTAATCATACTAATACTTTGTATCAATCGAAGTATTAATCATACTAATATTTTGTATCAATCGAAGTATTAATCATACTAATACTTTGTATCAATCGAAGTATTAATCATACTAATACTTTGTATCAATCGAAGTATTAATCATGCTAATACTTTGTATCAATCGAAGTATTAATCATACTAATACTTTGTATCAATCGAAGTATTAATCATGCTAATACTTTGTATCAATCGAAGTATTAATCATACTAATATTTTGTATCAATCGAGGTATTAATCATTCTAATACTTTGTATCAATCGAAGTATTAATCATACTAATACTTTGTATCAATCGAAGTATTAATCATACTAATATTTTGTATCAATCGAAGTATTAATCATACTAATACTTTGTATCAATCGAAGTATTAATCATACTAATACTTTGTATTAATCGAAGTATTAATCATACTAATATTTTGTATCAATCGAGGTATTAATCATTTTAATACTTTGTATCAATCGAAGTATTAATCATACTAATATTTTGTATCAATCGAGGTATTAATCATACTAATACTTTGTATCAATCGAAGTATTAATCATACTAATACTTTGTATCAATCGAAGTATTAATCATACTAATATTTTGTATCAATCGAAGTATTAATCATACTAATACTTTGTATCAATCGAAGTATTAATCATACTAATACTTTGTATCAATCGAAGTATTAATCATACTAATATTTTGTATCAATCGAGGTATTAATCATACTAATACTTTGTATCAATCGAAGTATTAATCATACTAATACTTTGTATCAATCGAAGTATTAATCATACTAATACTTTGTATCAATCGAAGTATTAATCATACTAATACTTTGTATCAATCGAAGTATTAATCATACTAATACTTTGTATCAATCGAAGTATTAATCATACTAATACTTTGTATTAATCGAAGTATTAATCATACTAATATTTTGTATCAATCGAAGTATTAATCATGCTAATACTTTGTATCAATTGAAGTATTAATCATACTAATATTTTGTATCAATCGAAGTATTAATCATACTAATACTTTGTATCAATCGAAGTATTAATCATTCTAATACTTTGTATTAATCGAAGTATTAATCATACTAATATTTTGTATCAATCGAGGTATTAATCATTCTAATACTTTGTATCAATTGAAGTATTAATCATACTAATACTATGTATCAATCGAAGTATTAATCATGCTAATACTTTGTATCAATTGAAGTATTAATCATACTAATACTTTGTATCAATTGAAGTATTAATCATACTAATACTTTGTATCAATCGAAGTATTAATCATACTAATACTTTGTATTAATCGAAGTATTAATCATACTAATACTTTGTATCAATCGAAGTATTAATCATACTAATACTTTGTATTAATCGAAGTATTAATCATACTAATAATTTGTATCAATCGAAGTATTAATCATACTAATACTATGTATCAATCGAAGTATTAATCATGCTAATACTTTGTATCAATTGAAGTATTAATCATACTAATACTTTGTATCAATCGAAGTATTAATCATACTAATACTTTGTATTAATTGAAGTATTAATCATACTAATACGTTGTATCAATTGAAGTATTAATCATACTAATACTTTGTATTAATCGAAGTATTAACCATACTAATACTTTGTATCAATCGAAGTATTAATCATACTAATATTTTGTATCAATCGAAGTATTAATCATACTAATACTTTGTATTAATCGACGTATTAATCATACTAATACTTTGTATCAATCGAAGTATTAATCATACTAATACTTTGTATCAATCGAAGTACTAATCATGCGAATACTTTGTATTAATCGAAGTATTAATCATACTAATACTTTGTATCAATCGAAGTATTAATCCTACTAATACTTTGTATCAATCGAAGTATTAATCATGCTAATACTTTGTATCAATCGAAGTATTAATCATAATAATACTTTGTATCAATCGAAGTATTAATCCTACTAATACTTTGTATCAATCGAAGTATTAATCATGCTAATACTTTGTATCAATCGAAGTATTAAACATGCTAATACTTTGTATCAATCGAAGTATTAATCATTCTAATACTTTGTATCAATCGAAGTATTAATCATACTAATACTTTGTATCAATCGAAGTATTAATCATACTAATATTTTGTATCAATCGAAGTATTAATCATACTAATACTTTGTATCAATCGAAGTATTAATCATACTAATACTTTGTATCAATCGAAGTATTAATCATACTAATACTTTGTATCAATCGAAGTATTAATCATGCTAATACTTTGTATCAATCGAAGTATTAATCATACTAATACTTTGTATCAATCGAAGTATTAATCATACTAATTCTTTGTATCAATCGAAGTATTAATCATACTAATATTTTGTATCAATCGAAGTATTAATAATACTAATACTTTGTATCAATCGAAGTATTTATCATGCTAATACTTTGTATCAATCGAAGTATTAATCATGCTAATACTTTGTATCAATCGAAGTATTAATCATTCTAATACTTTGTATCAATCGAAGTATTAATCATACTAATACTTTGTATCAATCGAAGTATTAATCATACTAATATTTTGTATCAATCGAAGTATTAATCATACTAATACTTTGTATCAATCGAAGTATTAATCATACTAATACTTTGTATCAATCGAAGTATTAATCATGCTAATACTTTGTATCAATCGAAGTATTAATCATACTAATACTTTGTATCAATCGAAGTATTAATCATGCTAATAC
Source organism: Euprymna scolopes (assembly GCF_053919585.1). Lineage (NCBI taxonomy): Eukaryota > Metazoa > Mollusca > Cephalopoda > Sepiida > Sepiolidae > Euprymna > Euprymna scolopes. The sequence continues at coordinate 9,950,199 of NC_136493.1, forward strand.
TTTGTATCAATCGAAGTATTAATCATACTAATATTTTGTATCAATCGAGGTATTAATCATTCTAATACTTTGTATCAATCGAAGTATTAATCATACTAATACTTTGTATCAATCGAAGTATTAATCATACTAATATTTTGTATCAATCGAAGTATTAATCATAATAATACTTTGTATCAATCGAAGTATTAATCATACTAATACTTTGTATTAATCGAAGTATTAATCATACTAATATTTTGTATCAATCGAGGTATTAATCATTTTAATACTTTGTATCAATCGAAGTATTAATCATACTAATATTTTGTATCAATCGAGGTATTAATCATACTAATACTTTGTATCAATCGAAGTATTAATCATACTAATACTTTGTATCAATCGAAGTATTAATCATACTAATATTTTGTATCAATCGAAGTATTAATCATACTAATACTTTGTATCAATCGAAGTATTAATCATACTAATACTTTGTATCAATCGAAGTATTAATCATACTAATATTTTGTATCAATCGAGGTATTAATCATACTAATACTTTGTATCAATCGAAGTATTAATCATACTAATACTTTGTATCAATCGAAGTATTAATCATACTAATACTTTGTATCAATCGAAGTATTAATCATACTAATACTTTGTATCAATCGAAGTATTAATCATACTAATACTTTGTATCAATCGAAGTATTAATCATACTAATACTTTGTATTAATCGAAGTATTAATCATACTAATATTTTGTATCAATCGAAGTATTAATCATGCTAATACTTTGTATCAATTGAAGTATTAATCATACTAATATTTTGTATCAATCGAAGTATTAATCATACTAATACTTTGTATCAATCGAAGTATTAATCATTCTAATACTTTGTATTAATCGAAGTATTAATCATACTAATATTTTGTATCAATCGAGGTATTAATCATTCTAATACTTTGTATCAATTGAAGTATTAATCATACTAATACTATGTATCAATCGAAGTATTAATCATGCTAATACTTTGTATCAATTGAAGTATTAATCATACTAATACTTTGTATCAATTGAAGTATTAATCATACTAATACTTTGTATCAATCGAAGTATTAATCATACTAATACTTTGTATTAATCGAAGTATTAATCATACTAATACTTTGTATCAATCGAAGTATTAATCATACTAATACTTTGTATTAATCGAAGTATTAATCATACTAATAATTTGTATCAATCGAAGTATTAATCATACTAATACTATGTATCAATCGAAGTATTAATCATGCTAATACTTTGTATCAATTGAAGTATTAATCATACTAATACTTTGTATCAATTGAAGTATTAATCATACTAATACTTTGTATCAATCGAAGTATTAATCATACTAATACTTTGTATTAATCGAAGTATTAATCATACTAATACTTTGTATCAATCGAAGTATTAATCATACTAATACTTTGTATTAATCGAAGTATTAATCATACTAATAATTTGTATCAATCGAAGTATTAATCATACTAATTCTATGTATCAATCGAAGTATTAATCATGCTAATACTTTGTATCAATTGAAGTATTAATCATACTAATACTTTGTATCAATCGAAGTATTAATCATTCTAATACTTTGTATTAATCGAAGTATTAATCATACTAATATTTTGTATCAATCGAAGTATTAATCATGCTAATACTTTGTATCAATTGAAGTATTAATCATACTAATATTTTGTATCAACTGAAGTATTAATCATACTAATACTTTGTATCAATCGAAGTATTAATCATTCTAATACTTTGTATTAATCGAAGTATTAATCATACTAATATTTTGTATCAATCGAAGTATTAATCAGGCTAATACTTTGTATCAATTGAAGTATTAATCATACTAATATTTTGTATCAATCGAAGTATTAATCATACTAATACTTTGTATCAATCGAAGTATTAATCATTCTAATACTTTGTATTAATCGAAGTATTAATCATACTAATATTTTGTATCAATCGAGGTATTAATCATTCTAATACTTTGTATTAATCGAAGTATTAATCATACTAATATTTTGTATCAATTGAAGTATTAATCATACTAATACTTTGTATCAATTGAAGTATTAATCATACTAATATTTTGTATCAATCGAGGTATTAATCATTCTAATACTTTGTATTAATCGAAGTATTAATCATACTAATATTTTGTATCAATCGAAGTATTAATCATACTAATACTTTGTATCAATCGAAGTATTAATCATACTAATACTTTGTATTAATCGACGTATTAATCATACTAATACTTTGTATCAATCGAAGTATTAATCATACTAATACTTTGTATCAATCGAAGTATTAATCATATTAATACTTTGTATTAATCGAAGTATGAATCATACTAATACTTTGTATCAATCGAAGTATCAATCATACTAATGCTTTGTATAAATTGACGTATTAATCATATTAATACTTTGTATCAATCGAAGTATTAATCATTCTAATACTTTGTATCAATCGAAGTATTAATCATACTAATACTTTGTATTAATCGAAGTATTAATCATACTAATACTTTGTATAAATCGAAGTATTAATCATACCAATGCTTTGTATCAATCGAAGTATTAATCATACTAATACTTTGTATCAATCGAAGTATTAATCATACTAATACTTTGTATCAATCGAAGTATTAATCATACTAATACTTTGTATTAATCGAAGTATTAATCATACTAATACTTTGTATAAATCGAAGTATTAATCATACTAATACTTTGTATAAATCGAAGTATTAATCATACTAATGCTTTGTATTAATCGAAGTATTAATCATACTAATATTTTGTATCAATTGAAGTATTAATCATACTAATACTTTGTATCAATCGAAGTATTAATCATACTAATACTTTGTATCAATTGAAGTATTAATAATACTAATACTTTGTATCAATCGAAGTATTAATCATACTAATACTTTGTATTAATCGAAGTATTAATAATACTAATACTTTGTATCAATCGAAGTATTAATCATACTAATACTTTGTATTAATCGACGTATTAATCATACTAATACTTTGTATTAATCGAAGTATTAATCATTCTAATACTTTGTATCAATCGAAGTATTAATCATACTAATACTTTGTATCAATCGAAGTATTAATCATACTAATATTTTGTATCAATTGAAGTATTAATCATACTAATACTTTGTATCAATCGAAGTATTAATCATACTAATACTTTGTATCAATCGAAGTATTAATCATACTAATATTTTGTATCAATTGAAGTATTAATCATACTAATACCTTGTATCAATTGAAGTATTAATCATACTAATACTTTGTATCAATCGAAGTATTAATCATACTAATACTTTTTATCAATTGAAGTATTAATCATACTAATACTTTCTATCAATCGAAGTATTAATCATAATAATACTTTGTATCAATCGATGTATTAATCATACTAATACTTTGTATTAATCGAAGTATTAATAATACTAATACTTTGTATCAATCGAAGTATTAATCATACTAATATTTTGTATCAATCGAAGTATTAATCATACTAATACTTTGTATTAATCGAAGTATTAATCATACGAATACTTTGTATCAATCGAAGTATTAATCATACTAATATTTTGTATCAATCGAAGTATTAATCATACTAATACTTTGTATTAATCGAAGTATTAATCATACGAATACTTTGTATCAATCGAAGTATTAATCATACTAATACTTTGTATCAATCGAAGTATTAATCATAATAATACTTTGTATCAATCGAAGTATTAATCATACTAATACTTTGTATCAATCGAAGTATTAATCATACTAATACTTTGTATCAATCGAAGTATTAATCATACTAATACTTTGTATCAATCGAAGTATTAATCATACTAATATTTTGTATCAATCGAAGTATTAATCATACTAATACTTTGTATCAATCGAAGTATTAATCATACTAATATTTTGTATCAATCGAGGTATTAATCATTCTAATACTTTGTATCAATCGAAGTATTAATCATACTAATACTTTGTATCAATCGAAGTATTAATCATACTAATACTTTGTATTAATCGAAGTATTAATCATACTAATATTTTGTATCAATTGAAGTATTAATCATAATAATACTTTGTATCAATCGAAGTATTAATCATACTAATACTTTGTATTAATCGAAGTATTAATAATACTAATACTTTGTATCAATCGAAGTATTAATCATACTAATATTTTTTATCAATCGAAGTATTAATCATACTAATACTTTGTATCAATTGAAGTATTAATCATACTAATATTTTGTATCAATCGAAGAATTAATCATACTAATACTTTGTATCAATCGAAGTATTAATCATACTAATACTTTGTATCAATCGAAGTATTAATCATACTAATATTTTGTATCAATCGAGGTATTAATCATTCTAATACTTTGTATCAATCGAAGTATTAATCATACTAATACTTTGTATCAATCGAAGTATTAATCATACTAATATTTTGTATCAATCGAAGTATTAATCATACTAATATTTTGTATCAATCGAAGTATTAATCATACTAATATTTTGTATCAATTGAAGTATTAATCATACTAATACTTTGTATCAATCGAAGTATTAATCATACTAATATTTTGTATCAATCGAAGTATTAATCATACTAATATTTTGTATCAATCGAAGTATTAATCATACTAATATTTTGTATCAATTGAAGTATTAATCATACCAATACTTTGTATTAATCGAAGTATTAATCATACTAATACTTTGTATCAATCGAAGTATTAATCATACCAATACTTTGTATCAATCGAAGTATTAATCATACTAATACTTTGTATCAATTGAAGTATTTATCATACTAATACTTTGTATCAATCGAAGTATTAATCATACCAATACTTTGTATTAATCGAAGTATTAATCATACTAATACTTTGTATGAATCGAAGTATTAATCATTCTAATACTTTGTATCAATCGAAGTATTAATCATACTAATACTTTGTATCAATCGAAGTATTAATCATACTAATATTTTGTATCAATCGAAGTATTAATCATTCTAATACTTTGTATCAATCGAAGTATTAATCATACTAATACTTTGTATAAATCGAATAATTAATCATACTAATACTTTGTATTAATCGACGTATTAATCATACTAATACTTTGTATCAATCGAAGTATTAATCATACTAATACTTTGTATCAATCGAAGTATTAATCATACTAATACTTTGTATAAATCGAATAATTAATCATACTAATACTTTGTATTAATCGACGTATTAATCATACTAATACTTTGTATCAATCGAAGTATTAATCATACTAATACTTTGTATCAATCGAAGTATTAATCATGCTAATACTTTGTATCAATCGAAGTATTAATCATACTAATATTTTGTATCAATTGAAGTATTAATCATACTAATACTTTGTATCAATCGAAGTATTAATCATATTAATACTTTGTATCAATCGAAGTATTAATCATACTAATACTTTGTATCTATCGAAGTATTAATCATGCTAATACTGTGTATCAATCGAATTATTTATAATACTAATACTTTGTATTAATCGTAGTATTAATAATACTTATACTTTGTATCAATCGAAGTATAAATTATACTAATACTTTGTCTTAATCAAAGTATTAATCATACTAATATTTTGTATCAATTGAAGTATTAATCATACTAATACTTTGTATTAATCGAAGTATTAATCATACTAATACTTTGTTTCAATCGAAGTATTAATCATACTAATACTTTGTATCAATCGAAGTATTAATCATAATTATACTGTGTATCAATTGAAGTATTAATCATACTAATACTTTGTATCAATCGAAATATTTATCATACTAATACTTTGTATCAATCGAAGTATTAATCATACTAATACTTTGTATTAATCGAAGTATTAATCATACTAATACTTTGTATCAATCGAAGTATAAATCATATTAATACTTTGTATCAATCGAAGTATTAATCATACTAAAACTTGTTATCCATCGAAGTATTAATCATACTAATACTTTGTATCAATCGAAGTATGAATCATACTAATACTTTGTATCAATCGAAATATTAATCATACTAATACGTTGTATCAATCGACGTATAAATCATACTAATACTTTGTATCAATCGAAGTATTAATCATACTAATACTTTGTATCAATCGAAGTATCAATCATACTAATGCTTTGTATTAAGAGAAGTATTAATCATACTTATATTTTGTATCAATCGAAGTATTGATCATACTAATACTTTGTATTAATCGACGTATTATTCATACTAATACTTTGTATAAATCGAATAATTAATCATACTAATACTTTGTATTAATCGACGTATTAATCATACTAATACTTTGTATCAATCGACGTATTAATCATACTAATACTTTGTATCAATCGAAGTATTAATCATACTAATGCTTTGTATTAATCGACGTATTATTCATACTAATACTTTGTATAAATCGAATAATTAATCATACTAATACTTTGTATTAATCGACGTATTAATCATACTAATACTTTGTATCAATCGACGTATTAATCATACTAATACTTTGTATCAATCGAAGTATTAATCATACTAATGCTTTGTATCAATCGAAGTATTAATCATGCTAATACTTTGTATTAATCGAAGTATAAATCATACTAATACTTTGTATCAATCGAAGTATTAATCATACTAATACTTTGTATCAATCGAAGTATTACTCATACTAATACTTTGTATTAATCGAAGTATTAATCATACTAATACTTGGTATCAATCGAAGTATTAATCATACTAATACTTTGTATTAATCGACGTATTAATCATACTAATACTTTGTATCAATCGACGTATAAATCATACTAATACTTTGTATCAATCGAAGTATTAATCATACGAATACTTTGTATCAATCGAAGTATTAATCATACTAATACTTTGTATCAATCGAAGTATTAATCATACTAATACTTTGTATCAATTGAAGTATTAATCATTCGAATACTTTGTATTAATCGAAGTATAAATCATACTAATACTTTGTATTAATCGAAGTATTAATCATACTAATACTTTGTATCAATCGAAGTTATAATCATACTAATACTTTGTATTAATCGAAGTATGAATCATACTAATACTTTGTATTAATCTAAGTATTAATCATACTAATACTTTGTATCAATCGATATATTAATCATACTAATACTTTGTATCAATTGAAGTATTAATCATACTAATACTTTGTATCAATGTAAGTATTCATCATACTAATACTGTGTATCAATTGAAGTATTAATCATACGAATACTTAGTATGAATTGAAGTATTAATCATACTAATACTTTGTATCAATCGAAGTATTAATCATACTAATACTTTGTATCAATTGAAGTATTAATCATACTAATACTTTGTATCAATTGAAGTATTAATCATGTTAATACTTTTTATCAATTGAAGTATTAATCATACTAATACTTTGTATCAATCGAAGTATTAATCATACTAATACTTTGTATTAATCGAAGTAATAATCATACTAATACTTTGTATCAATCGAAGTATTAATCATACTAATACTTTGTATCAATTGAAGTATTAATCATATTAATACGTTGTATCAATTGAAGTATTAATCATATTAATACTTTGTATCAATCGAAGTATTAATCATACTAATATTTTGTATCAATCGAGGTATTAATCATTCTAATACTTTGTATCAATCGAAGTATTAATCATACTAATACTTTGTATCAATCGAAGTATTAATCATACTAATACTTTGTATTAATCGAAGTATTAATCATACTAATATTTTGTATCAATTGAAGTATTAATCATAATAATACTTTGTATCAATCGAAGTATTAATCATACTAATACTTTGTATTAATCGAAGTATTAATAATACTAATACTTTGTATCAATCGAAGTATTAATCATACTAATATTTTTTATCAATCGAAGTATTAATCATACTAATACTTTGTATCAATTGAAGTATTAATCATACTAATATTTTGTATCAATCGAAGAATTAATCATACTAATACTTTGTATCAATCGAAGTATTAATCATACTAATACTTTGTATCAATCGAAGTATTAATCATACTAATATTTTGTATCAATCGAGGTATTAATCATTCTAATACTTTGTATCAATCGAAGTATTAATCATACTAATACTTTGTATCAATCGAAGTATTAATCATACTAATATTTTGTATCAATCGAAGTATTAATCATACTAATATTTTGTATCAATCGAAGTATTAATCATACTAATATTTTGTATCAATTGAAGTATTAATCATACTAATACTTTGTATCAATCGAAGTATTAATCATACTAATATTTTGTATCAATCGAAGTATTAATCATACTAATATTTTGTATCAATCGAAGTATTAATCATACTAATATTTTGTATCAATTGAAGTATTAATCATACCAATACTTTGTATTAATCGAAGTATTAATAATACTAATACTTTGTATCAATCGAAGTATTAATCATACCAATACTTTGTATCAATCGAAGTATTAATCATACTAATACTTTGTATCAATTGAAGTATTTATCATACTAATACTTTGTATCAATCGAAGTATTAATCATACCAATACTTTGTATTAATCGAAGTATTAATCATACTAATACTTTGTATGAATCGAAGTATTAATCATTCTAATACTTTGTATCAATCGAAGTATTAATCATACTAATACTTTGTATCAATCGAAGTATTAATCATACTAATATTTTGTATCAATCGAAGTATTAATCATTCTAATACTTTGTATCAATCGAAGTATTAATCATACTAATACTTTGTATAAATCGAATAATTAATCATACTAATACTTTGTATTAATCGACGTATTAATCATACTAATACTTTGTATCAATCGAAGTATTAATCATACTAATACTTTGTATCAATCGAAGTATTAATCATACTAATACTTTGTATAAATCGAATAATTAATCATACTAATACTTTGTATTAATCGACGTATTAATCATACTAATACTTTGTATCAATCGAAGTATTAATCATACTAATACTTTGTATCAATCGAAGTATTAATCATGCTAATACTTTGTATCAATCGAAGTATTAATCATACTAATATTTTGTATCAATTGAAGTATTAATCATACTAATACTTTGTATCAATCGAAGTATTAATCATATTAATACTTTGTATCAATCGAAGTATTAATCATACTAATACTTTGTATCAATCGAAGTATTAATCATGCTAATACTGTGTATCAATCGAATTATTTATAATACTAATACTTTGTATTAATCGTAGTATTAATAATACTTATACTTTGTATCAATCGAAGTATAAATTATACTAATACTTTGTCTTAATCAAAGTATTAATCATACTAATATTTTGTATCAATTGAAGTATTAATCATACTAATACTTTGTTTTAATCGAAGTATTAATCATACTAATACTTTGTTTCAATCGAAGTATTAATCATACTAATACTTTGTATCAATCGAAGTATTAATCATAATTATACTGTGTATCAATTGAAGTATTAATCATACTAATACTTTGTATCAATCGAAATATTTATCATACTAATACTTTGTATCAATCGAAGTATTAATCATACTAATACTTTGTATTAATCGAAGTATTAATCATACTAATACTTTGTATCAATCGAAGTATAAATCATATTAATACTTTGTATCAATCGAAGTATTAATCATACTAAAACTTGTTATCCATCGAAGTATTAATCATACTAATACTTTGTATCAATCGAAGTATGAATCATACTAATACTTTGTATCAATCGAAATATTAATCATACTAATACGTTGTATCAATCGACGTATAAATCATACTAATACTTTGTATCAATCGAAGTATTAATCATACTAATACTTTGTATCAATCGAAGTATCAATCATACTAATGCTTTGTATTAAGAGAAGTATTAATCATACTTATATTTTGTATCAATCGAAGTATTGATCATACTAATACTTTGTATTAATCGACGTATTATTCATACTAATACTTTGTATAAATCGAATAATTAATCATACTAATACTTTGTATTAATCGACGTATTAATCATACTAATACTTTGTATCAATCGACGTATTAATCATACTAATACTTTGTATCAATCGAAGTATTAATCATACTAATGCTTTGTATTAATCGACGTATTATTCATACTAATACTTTGTATAAATCGAATAATTAATCATACTAATACTTTGTATTAATCGACGTATTAATCATACTAATACTTTGTATCAATCGACGTATTAATCATACTAATACTTTGTATCAATCGAAGTATTAATCATACTAATGCTTTGTATCAATCGAAGTATTAATCATGCTAATACTTTGTATTAATCGAAGTATGAATCATACTAATACTTTGTATCAATCGAAGTATTAATCATACTAATACTTTGTATCAATCGAAGTATTACTCATACTAATACTTTGTATTAATCGAAGTATTAATCATACTAATACTTGGTATCAATCGAAGTATTAATCATACTAATACTTTGTATTAATCGACGTATTAATCATACTAATACTTTGTATCAATCGACGTATAAATCATACTAATACTTTGTATCAATCGAAGTATTAATCATACGAATACTTTGTATCAATCGAAGTATTAATCATACTAATACTTTGTATCAATCGAAGTATTAATCATACTAATACTTTGTATCAATTGAAGTATTAATCATTCGAATACTTTGTATTAATCGAAGTATAAATCATACTAATACTTTGTATTAATCGAAGTATTAATCATACTAATACTTTGTATCAATCGAAGTTATAATCATACTAATACTTTGTATTAATCGAAGTATGAATCATACTAATACTTTGTATTAATCTAAGTATTAATCATACTAATACTTTGTATCAATCGATATATTAATCATACTAATACTTTGTATCAATTGAAGTATTAATCATACTAATACTTTGTATCAATGTAAGTATTAATCATACTAATACTGTGTATCAATTGAAGTATTAATCATACGAATACTTAGTATGAATTGAAGTATTAATCATACTAATACTTTATATCAATCGAAGTATTAATCATACTAATACTTTGTATCAATTGAAGTATTAATCATACTAATACTTTGTATCAATTGAAGTATTAATCATGTTAATACTTTTTATCAATTGAAGTATTAATCATACTAATACTTTGTATCAATCGAAGTATTAATCATACTAATACTTTGTATCAATTGAAGTAATAATCATACTAATACTTTGTATCAATCGAAGTATTAATCATATTAATACTTTGTATCAATTGAAGTATTAATCATACTAATACTTTGTATCAATTGAAGTATTAATCATATTAATACGTTGTATCAATTGAAGTATTAATCATATTAATACTTTGTATCAATGGAAGTATTAATCATACTAATACTTTGTATCAATCGAAGTATTAATCATACTAATACTTTGTATCAATTGAAGTATTAATCATACTAATACTTTTTTTTTTTACAAAGGCATCACCACATTATCAAGGCCCAGAGGCCACTCAAAAATAAGGGTTAAAGAGTGTACAGTAGAAGTTGGTCAATATAGTAATCATTAGTAATGGAAATTTGGTAAATTTATTAACTTATATGGAACGGCTCATCAAGAACTTGTTTACCTTAGACTTGAACACAACCATATTGTAGTCAGCCGGTTTTAGATGCATTAAAAGTAACCAGCCACTCCTTTCCCCATTGTACTACATGCTCAAGATCAGAGGAGAGAGAATTGGAGAGTACTTGCTCGTTTACTGTCTTAGATGTGGTACCATAAATGGTAGTGTCGTCAGCATAAATGTCCACAAATGATGTAAGGATATGATTTGGAAGATCATTAATGTAGATCAGGAAAAGAGTTGGGCCCAGGATAGATCCCTGAGGGACACCGGCATTAATACTGTGAGCTTCTTTGTATCAATCGAAGTATTAATCATACTAATACTTTGTATTAATCGAAGTATTGATCATACTAATACTGTGTATCAATCGAAGTATTAATCTATATGTATTTATCATTCTAATACTTTGTATTAATCGAAGTATTAATCATTCTAATACTTTGTATTAATCGAAGTATTAATCATACTAATACTTTGTATTAATCGAAGTATTAATCATACTAATACTTTGTATCAATCGAAGTATTAATCATACTAATACTTTGTATCAATCGAAGTATTAATCATACTAATACTTTGTATTAATCGAAGTATTAATCATACTAATACTTTGTATTAATCGAAGTATTAATCATACTAATACTTTGTATTAATCGAAGTATTAATCATACTAATACTTTGTATCAATCGAATTAATTATCATACTAATACTTTGTATTAATTGATATATTAATCATACTAATACTTTGTATCAATCGAAGTATTAATCATACTAATACTTTGTATTAATTGATATATTAATCATACTAATACCTTGTATCAATCGAAGTATTAATCATACTAATACTTTGTATCAATCGAAGTATTAATCATACTAATACTTTGTATCAATCGAAGTATTAATCATACTAATACTTTGTATTAATTGAAGTATTAATCATACTAATACTTTGTATCAATTGAAGTATAAATCATACTAATACTTTGTATTAATTGAAGTATTAATCATACTAATACTTTGTATCAATCGAATTATTAATCATACTAATACTTTGTATCAATCGAAGTAATAATCATACTAATACTTTGTATCAATCGAAGTATTAATCATACTAATACTTTGTATCAATCGAAGTATAAATCATACTAATACTTTGTATCAATTGAAGTATAAATCATACTAATACCTTGTATCAATTGAAGTATTAATCATACTAATACTTTGTATTAATCGAAGTATTAATCATACTAATACTTTGTATTAATCGAAGTATTAATCATACTAATACTTTGTATTAATCGAAGTATTAATCATACTAATACTTTGTATCAATTGAAGTATAAATCATACTAATACTTTGTATCAATTGAAGTATTAATCATACTAATACTTTGTATTAATCGAAGTATTAATCATACTAATACTTTGTATTAATTGAAGTATTAATCATACTAATACTTTGTATCAATCGAAGTATTAATCATACTAATACTTTGTATCAATTGAAGTATAAATCATACTAATACTTTGTATCAATTGAAGTATTAATCATACTAATACTTTGTATTAATCGAAGTATAAATCATACTAATGCTTTGTATTAATTGAAGTATAAATCATACTAATATTTTGTATCAATCGAAGTATTAATCATACTAATACTTTGTATCAATCGAAGTATAAATCATACTAATACTTTGTATCAATCGAAGTATTAATCATACTAATACTTTGTATCAATCGAAGTATAAATCATACTAATGCTTTGTATCAATTGAAGTATTAATCATACTAATATTTTGTATCAATCGAAGTATAAATCATACTAATACTTTGTATCAATCGAAGTATAAATCATACTAATACTTTGTATCAATCGAAGTATTAATCATACTAATACTTTGTATCAATCGAAGTTATAATCATACTAATACTTTGTATTAATCGAAGTATTAATCATACGAATACTTTGTATCAATCGAAGTATTAATCATACTAATACTTTGTATCAATCGACGTATAAATCATACTAATACTTTGTATCAATTGAAGTATTAATCATACTAATACTTTGTATTAATCGAAGTATTAATCATACTAATACTTTGTATCAATTGAAGTATTACTCATACTAATACTTTGTATCAATCTTAGTATTAATCATACTAATACTTTGTATCAATCGAAGTATTAATCGTACTAATACTTTGTATCAATTGAAGTATTAATCATACTAATACTTTGTATCAATCGAAGTATTAATCATACTAATACTTTGTATCAATCGAACTCATATTTGGCATTGTACCAAGTTGAAGTATAATTATATTTATACTAATACTTTATACTGATGTAACTAATACTTTTGCATTGCACCAATTGAACTGAATCTTTGGAGTTTTGCCTGATTAATACGTCGCTTTTTAGATCATTACGAAGTCCATTTCCGTGTGATGAGAACGATAAAGTAGAGACAAGCTCTGTGGGAAAGAGTTTGCGGGGAAGAGAAAAGAGCATCACTCACTATGCTTTTAACTCTATTTAGAGAAGTTGCTACTAGCAAATCCTGACCAGATCTGGCAACAATAATCCATCGTTGGACGTAAATTTTTCCTTTTGATTTTTAAAAATTTTCTTAATTATTGTTAATTTTTTTTTGTATTTTTTCGTAACAATTATTGTGCAATTTACGGCCATTGAAACTTTTAGATAGGTGCTTCAAATAAAATTCAATTTTTACGGTATGTTAAACAAAAAGTTGTTTTATGAAATTACGGAATAGTTAAAAAAAAATAAAGAAGCACTCTCCCCATTTTAAGAATGGCTTTATACGTAATAATGTTACCAATTCAGATTTATATAAACTGTACACTTACCCTTTTTCATTGAAACTACCATATAGTGACTATTTACTGATCATAATTGCTTTTTCTTTTTTCTAACTATTTGCTCGCGCTTTAAACATTGACCTTCGTTTTAGGTTTAAAAAACAAAACAAAAACAAAACAAAACAAAAACAGTTTTAGTTCAGCACTTTAAAAAATGGCCACTGTTTTCGAAAAAAAAAAAAAAAAGAAAAAACACAAAAACACACACACGAAGTTTCCGTTTATGTAACCTGTCCGGAATATGTCGACAATTACGCGGACTGTATTCTGCATTAGTAATAATATTTTACCAACTGAGCAAATATTTTGACTTTCGCCCATTCAGACTAATATTGTTACTTTGACTCGATTGAACTATTAATGCTGTTATTTTTACAACATTTTTGCTTCGTGCCGTTTGAGTTTAAGTGTTTTAATGCTCGCGTTGACAGACCGGTTCCCGCTGGATCACCGAAGTTAAGCAACGTTGAGCCTGGTCAGTACTAAATGGGTGACCATTTGGGATTTCTAAGTGATGTATGTGCTCTCTGCTTATTTCGGCATTGTTTCCAGTCATCCTGGTCTTCTTCTTGCCACTGAATCCAAACAGTGTTGATTCAGGAGAGGTGTGGTTAGGGATTGCACAACCCTTGCCTCACAATTACACGTGCAACTGCCCCTACAGGGGGTATCCTTTGTCTTTCGAGACTGAACGGAGGCATCGATCGATAATGCTTAAACTATTATTTCGGCTTAGAGTTATTCAGACCAATATTTTTTGCTTTGCGAATATTTTCAGAAATTTAACTAAATAGTTTTATTCTCATCATGGCCTATAAATCAGAAGATTCTATTGTTAGCATTGGTTTCCCCGATACATTTCTAGTCAGAATTCTTTTTAGAAAGACATCAGATACTTACGGGAGGAACCACGTGAAGATTGCCAACATCTTAAGTAAAATGGATTTTGTAAAACGAACTGCATTTGAACTTGGTACATCCAGGTTATCAGTCCGCGTCATTAACCACTTGACTACTGTCATTATATCGCTTATACGGTTTTTGGATCTGGAGTCATTTGTACAAATATTGTGGACTTGTATCCTTCGGATTATTGTTCTCGGATGTGCAAGAGTATAAAATATTTCTGAGGTTTTGTGATGAGGAAATTTTTTTTTTTTGATTATTCGACCTATTGTTCTCGTTACAAGTATTATTTTCACAACGTTTCGACCGATGTAACCTTCGACCTTCTTCAGGTGTATTATTTAATCTACGTGAGTAGCATGGCCTGGTTCCGTCAACTATGACCGAGTAGGCATCTTAAATAATTCGCAATTGTATACTTAGTATCGCCTGCACTGGGGATTGAACTTTCAATCCCCAGCAGATTTTTCTGTAGAACTGAAGTATATCTAGTACTTTATCCGTTACGCCATGAATCCTTACGTTGTTTTATCATAACACTTAAAAGGCAAGAATAGTAGTTCGAATAATCCAAATTATACAAATGATCAATTCTCATCTCAGAAACATAAATGTTATGGAATTTGGGTTAATACTTTTGTTTTGATCCATTTAGGTTTATATATTGGAGTTTAGCTATTTGGACCAAACTTTTATCGTATAGCTGCTTATTGTAATATTATTGCTTAATATCGTTTGGTTTGTATATATTGCATTTGAGCCAATTGGATTAATATTTTGACATTCTGCCATCCAGACTAATAAACCGCTTTTATAAAATATAGAATTTCTGCCATTATTTTTGGTTTTGTATTACTTGAACTTATTTTATTTTACTTCTTTTGTTCTAATAAGTAGATTTTCAGTTGCTTGTATGGTGTATCGGGCATAATTACACAATTGTATTCTGCGTACTGCTCGCATTTAAGATTGAACCTTCAACCTCCAGGAGAGTGTCACTTACAAGTTAATTTCATCGTACACGTTATCTGTAACAGTATGCAAGGTTTAATCCTCAGTGTGGGTGATATTAAAATACAATTGCGAATCACTTATGCCTTCTACCCGATCATGGCTGACGGAATGAGAGCATGCTATTCATGTGGATTAAATAAAGTGTTCCGTTCGAAAGTCCGTGCACATTCCCGAGTTTGACAAGATACACCCGAAGAATGCTGTAGGTTACGTCGACCGAAACGTTGTGAAAATAACACTCAAGATGAGTACAGCAGTCCAAATAATCCAAATTATCAACCTTCATCTCTAAAAACAGACTAATTTTATATCTGTTTTCCTTCTCCAAGACTAATTACACACCCAAGATTACAGAGTATAACTGTGTATTTAATCGATAGTTGGAAGAGTTATGGACTCATTACGTTTCTAATGTTTTTAGTGACAGTTACTTCGAAAAAATGCGAACTATCTCTATAATAATTCGGTAGTACCTTTTACGTACGCATATATATATATACATATACATATATATATATATATATACATATACATATATATACATATATATACATATACACATATATATATATATATATAATATACATATATATACATATACATATATATAGACACACACACACACACACATATATATATATATATATATATATATATATATATATATATATATATACATATATATATATATATATACATATATATATATGATGAAGACTGAAGGATCGGTCGAAAATCATGTACTTGTAAAAGAAGTTTTTAATTTTTTTTCATAAAATTATTTTGTACTCCTGTACGTCACCAATAGAAAACGAATAAAGAAAAGTCATAAGCTTTTATAATGTATCGTATTCTTTTATTTATGCATTATATATATATATATATATATATATATATATATATATATATATATATATATATATATATATATATTTGGTTAATGTTTTGGGGGGAAAAGAATTCCAACAAATTGTTCGATTACAAAGAAAAACTTATTCTATATAAGAGTTTAATATTTATTTATTTAATTGTAGAGAAGTTCAGAAAAATATTGGTACCGTCGTTTTCAAGCCCAGCATAAAGGGGACCAGTTTATAATAAGAATAACGGTGCGCACTTTATAAAGACTATTAATGACCGTCAAAAGACTTGTTTGAACGTACGCAGCCTGTTTACATAGGAGACAAGCGCTCCTAATAAACTGGGAGGACCGAACAAAGACCTAAAGGGTATTCTACATGCAGTCATCTTAGCGCATAAATTAGTAAAGTGACATTTAGACAATTGTAAGCATAAATATTAAGTATAAAAACTAAGTATAAAAATGAACAAAATTATGACTACCTTAAAGAATACAATACATATATATAAAAGACTTAGAAATCAAATAGCCTGCATACCTCCTCCAACTAATTAAAATAAAATAAAATAAAATAAATAAGATAGATTAATTACCTCTCTTGAACCAACCGAAACATGGATTATATCCCCTTAACTGAAACAAAGAAAGGTAAATTATCTCTCTTGCACCAGCTAAAATTAACAGAAGGCAGACCGGAAACCATGCAAAAACAGAACAGTACATATTTACTAAAATGCATTAAATAAAAAATTAGAAAATTCATATTAGAATAAAATAAAATATACAGAGATAGGAATAAGCTATAGTTAAATAAAAATGAACATCATTATAAAAAATAAATGCGGGCCTGAAATTTTTTCCTCAGACAGAAACAACATGGCTGACGAGAGCCTAACATCATTTACGTGTTACCATTAACTGGTCACCTTTATGTTTGGCTTGAAACCGATGGTACCAATGTTTTTCTGAACTTCTGTATAATTAAATATATATATTGTATTTTGTGTACAGAAAGTTGTTAGATGAGACAAATCATTGGTACCGTCGGTTTCAAGCCCGATAATTAGGACCGTTTAAGATACATCAGAGATGAGTATTGGCTGAAGAGAGTCCTAATTATCGGTCTGAAGACGGTCCTAATTACACATAATACAAAATATAAATACGCTCCTATTTTCGGATTTATATTTTAATTGAGCACTCTGCTGGATTTCTTTTTTAAAAAAATAATCATATATATATATATATATATATATATATACATACAGGGTGACCCACCCCCAAAAAACGGGTCTCAACTCTAATTAGGTCCCGTTTCTTAGGGTTTTGTCCGAAGAAATGAAACTTTGGTCATAACTAGTTTATTATATTCAAACCACCACATCAAAACACTGGGGTCTTTGGCCTTTTTTCTCCGTTCTACAGCATATGTTCAATATGGCCTCCATTTAGCTTTTGTTTGTTTTTTTGGGTCACCCTGTATATATATATATATATATATATATATATATATATATATATATATATATATATATATATATATATATATATATATATATATATATATAATGTTAACAGTCCACGTATGATTTAAAGGTTATGAAGGTTTTTTTGAAGCATGAAAAACGATGTTACTTTTGGTATTTAATATTTTTATTGTTATTTTTTATTTTTTATATTTCAAGCACAATCGATATTTTTTGTGACCAAGAGCGGAGGTCCGCTTAAAATATAAAAATAACAAATAAATAATAAATACAAAAAGTAACAGTTTTTCATACTTCAGAAACCCCTCAGTACCTTTAAATATATATATATATATATATATATATATATATATATATATATATATATATATATATATACTAGCAAATGTACCCGTCGTTGACTGGGTTACAAAAACAGCCTACAGAAAATGGACTCTGATTTCTGAAAGTATGATAGGTTATGAAAAGGAAGGGTTATAAATTTGGGTTGAATTTGGGTGTATCAAAACAAAATATGATGAAAGTAAAAATAAAATAGATAAACCCCATAATTTATTATACCATACTGGTTCACACTGAAACACTTATCACAATATCCTGTGGATTTATATTAAAAAAAACTTGTAAAACTTTGTGACATATTTCCATTCTATGGAGGTCAGGTGCGAACGAACACCCCATAATTTTATTATACAATATTTCTTCAAACTGAAACATAATTATCAAAGTATACTTAGGCAGATGGCTATGGAAAGTCTTCATTAAAGTTTGTGCCTATTTCCATTTTATGGAGGCCAGGCGCAAACGCAGATCCCACAATTTTATTATACTATCCCTATTTAAGTTAAAACATACTTATCAAAGTATTTTTTAACTTTTTTCAGATTTTTTATTTCCATACTTTGTGGACCAGGCGCGAACGCAGACCCCACAATTTTAAATGCCCCCCCTTAAAGAAAATTGCCTTACAACCTCTGTAATTTATCAAGCTAATATTAGCGCCAAGGAGGACCCCACCACTGTCAAATTCTACATCGGTCAAACTAGCAATACATTTAAACAGAGATACACAGGTCACAAAAGCTCTTTCTCAAACCCAAATTACAAAGATAAAACACAATTAGCTGCATACTACAATGATTTAACAAGAAAAGAGCAAAAGTTTGTCAGTCACTAAATTCACCTTGCCTTGTTTGCCTGAATGAAAAACTATTTATCACAAAATTTAAAGATAGGGATAAACTCTTAAATAAGAAACAGGAAACCTCGATAAAATACAGACATTACAAATCGCATCTGCTTTCTTACTTGCTAATTACTCCCCAATAATCCCAACTACATTCAACTCCAACACGACCCTCATGCAATATCCGAGAGCTAAACACCTACAAATCCAAATCTCCTTAATTTCAATATTCACTAAGTCCTAAACCACACCATTCCTGGAGCCTAAACGTTAGGTTTTACCCCGTTCTTTTCCTCCTTTGTGGTACGGGTTCGAGCCTGCCTTCCTACTAACACTTATTATTTTTTTTTGCTCAACCTACACATCCAAACACCCGGGCAACGCCGGGCTGAAATGCTAGTATATCTATAAAAGTGAACGTGTCTGTGTGTGTGTATCTGTGTTTCTGTGTGTCTGTGTACATTTCCCTACGAATAACTCTGTCAATATTTAGTCTACAGACTCGAAATTTGATATACAGCGTACTGAGATTTGGGAAAATCTACATGATCAGTTTTCGGCCAAAAATTTGTCTGTTAAGGGGTCAACGTTCAACGATTTGACCTTTCAGAACTCTACCAAACTCCTCCGACAATTTTGGATCTAAACACTTGAAATTTTAGATATAGGATTTAACTTAATAACTTGAGCCCAAAACAATAAATTTTAAGGGGTCATAATAGGGGTCAATGTTAAAAAATTTGAATTTTTTTTTAATGTTTTTTTTTTCTCAGCATACACCTCCAAACACCCGGGCACCCATGCTAGTATATCTATAAAATTGAACGTGTCTGTGTGTCTGTCTGTGTGTCTGTGTACATTTCCCTACCCAATAACTCTGTCAATTTTTAGTCTACAGACTCGAAATTTGATATACAGGGTACTGAGATTCGGGAAAATCGATGTGATTGGTTTTCGGTCAGAAATTTGGCTGTTAAGGGGTCAAAGGACAACGATTTGACCTTTGGGAACTCTACCAAACTCCTCCGACAATTTTGGGTCTAAGCACTTGAAATTTTAGATATAGGTTCGTTGACCATGGATCTAACTTAACTTAGGTTGAGCCCAAAACAATAAAGGTTAAGGGGTCATAATAGGGGCACTTTTCTTGCTTGTCCTTATATAAAATGTGTACTGACGATAAGAACTTTTTAAATTTGTTTTTATTACTTAAATTTAAATAAATTAAAAACGCAAAAGGAAAAATGCGAAATCTAACTTAAACAGGTTCTTCAATTATTAAAATGACGTCTAGAGTGAGTGGAAAGTAACTCTCTATACTTGAAATTTATTACGAAACTACAGGGTAGAATGATAAAATTGTCGCTTTAGAAAAGACGACATGATTCCATTTCCGTTTGATGAAAACTGGTTTCTTTTTTGTTTAAGACCATCTACTAGTTGGCCAGTTGTGTAGAAATCCCAAGAGCGATAGGAGCCTTCAATCATATCTGAAAATGACACAATGTTCAACGAGCGAGATCGGCGATGTGCCGCTGTACAACTCATGTTCTTTACAGATTCAGGTTATGACAACAGACCAGTGCAAGCACCCTCACAAAGTATCGCTAGATTTCTACGAATAGCGGAGATCAGTTTAGGGTGATGAAAACAAAGTTTCCGGCCATGGTCATGATCTTTGGTGTGGTTTCAAGTGAGGCCCACATCATGCCACCTCCCATCTTTGAAGTCGGCTTGAAAGTCAACACCAAAATGTACCTGGATGTGCTGAAGAGTGTGGTGATCCCCTGGTGCAATCAGGTGGTCGTTAACAAACTCTGGGTATGGCAGCAGAACTCGGTGCCGGCCCACAAGACCAAAGAGATCCAGGCTTGGCTGCAGGAGTGCTACGACTTTATACCCTTCTCTCCCCCGATCTGAACGCATTGGACTACTTCGCTTGGTCATACGTCGAGAACATCACAAACATGACCTCCCACAGAACATCACCAATATGACCTCCCACAACACCAAAGCCAGCCTGATTGCCGCCATCAGCTGAGTATTCGCCGAGATCCCTCCGGCGCTTGTGGAAAAGGCATGCTCTCAGTTCTGGACCCGTATTGAGGCGGTGATTGAGGCTGAAGGCGGTTACATTGAATAGATGTCAGCTCTACTACATAATCACGTTACAGGAATTGATATTTTCAATAAAAGTTTTAAAATAAAACTGTAGTGTTGAGCGACACATATCCTTCCATCCTCTATAATTCTGACAAAAAATGAAGGGGGGGGGGGAAGAGTTGACAGGTTGTCCCTTTATTTATCTTTTTGCCCTCACGGTCCTTGAACAATATTCGTAACGATAATAAAAACTGCTGTATCCTAGGTTAGCTCACGTTTCGAGTTGTGACATGTGGATGTTTTAAATCCCTTCATAATATTTATCAACATTTATCTGTCAATCTATCCATCTCGTTAATTCTAACGTTCCAATGGGTTTTGGCCTTGATAAGTGTTAACTCATCAATAAAAAAAGAAAACAAAAACGCCTTGTGAAATCAGTTGATGCGGTTTCCAGACGTCTTGAAAAGCTAGTGTTGAATGCTGGCACCCATATTGTATTCTAAATAAAACCTCCTTACAACCTCTTTCTCACAGAAGAGACGTTGTAAGTTTATTTCTGCTTAATGATTATTTTAATGGCAGGTGCTCGACTGAGCTTCAGTCTATGGCTCCCTCTGCAAAACATTCACAACAAACACTCATTTAGCTACAACCACTGCCAACAATTTTCCCTTACTCTCTATCCGTGCCTAAAACTAAATGCAGATTCCATAAACAGTGTTGATTTCTTAAAACTGCCTGCCTGTAGAACTCTATAGCGTGGAGCTGCTTTCCAACTGATTACAATACGGTCGTTTTCAATTCCAATATAGACAAGGTCAGATAAACCGCCCACTTAATCAAATTCTACCTAATTTATATCACTACCGACCATTACGTCGACTAATACGGCCTAATCACGTTGACACACCGGTTCCCATCAGATCATCGAAGTTAAGCAACGTTGAACCTGGTCAGTACTATAATGGGTGACCAATTTGGGAATTCTAGGCGCTGTATTTAGGAGAACGTCGACACCTTCCTTCAAGAGTTGCAAAAATCTAACGTTGTCATCTCCCCTAATGGGGATATATATGCGACTGGGGATCGTTTGTGAATTTCGTACTTCCATGGAACTTATTCCTTCGGAGCAAACCGGTTAAACCGTTTCACGCTGTTGTCCCAGTAATCACTGTACACTCATTAACCCTTGTCCTTGAATAGGATTCGGGCCTTGATAAGTGATGACTGCATATAAAAAATAAACAAGTTTTCTTATAAACTTTCTTATTACATATATTTATTATAATGATTACATTTCAGTAATAAACTGCAAAAACGTAATAATAGGAAGTTAATTTCCAATTGCTTAGTATTTAGGATATAAATCACCGCATCCGTCGTATCATCTAATCATTCACGGAAGCACCTGCTCTAATTGGATCTATCGATCTATCATTATCACGATAAACGGTCGACAAGAATAAAAACAACAGAAGAAAGAAAAAAAAAAACGGAAACGCATCCATTTCTGCTCTTGTGGCTTTTAGACGAAAAACACGATCAAAACATCTCTCTCTCTCTCTCTCTCTCTCTCTATATATATATATATATATATATATATATATATATATATATATATATATATATATATATATATATATATATAAGAACGTGTTGTGTTTGTGTGTCTGTGTGCGTGTCTGTGTGTGTGTGTGTGTACAGTTTCCTACGCAATAACTATCAATTTTAAGTCTACAGATATACAGAGTATTGAGATTTAGAAAAATCTATGTGATCTGTTGTCGGCCAGAAATTTGGCTGTTAAGGGGTCAACGTTCAAAGATTTGACCTTTGAGAACTCTACCAAACTCCTCCGACAATTTTGGGTCTAAACACTTGAAATTTTAGATATAGGTTCCTTGGACATGGATCTAACTTAATAACTTGATTTGAGCCCAAAACAATAAATGTTAAGGGGTCATAATCGGGGTCAAAGTAAAAAAAAAAATTGGACTACTGCGGTCTCTAGCAAATTACTCGGACAATTTTTAGTCTAAACATTTGAAATTTTACATAAAGGGTGTTCAAAGATAGGGAAAGCTTTTAATCGGTTTTTAATCGGTTTGGGTCGAAAATTTGTAGTTACCAATATATAAATATATGTTTGCATGTCTGCCTAAAACTTTCGACAGAGGTAACGAATTTTACCAAGATTACTATCGTTTTAAATTCCGACCTTTCAGACGGCAAATATCGAAAAATTGGCTAAAAACATTAATATCTTCACCTTCAACTGGGAACTTTTAAGGGGGGGGTCGCTTTTTTCGCCGATATTTTTGAAAGTCATCCTCTCCTTTCGATTGTCTAGCCTTAATTTTAAAAATTATCACTTTCGGTTTGGCGGTGGTCGTGACAGCATAGACGTCAGGTTTTTTCCCCGTTCTTTCCTTCTTTGAGGTACGGGTTCGAGCCTGCCTTCCTACTACTGCTTTTTGTTTTTTGCTTAACAGACACATCCAAACACCCGGGCAACACGGGCTGAAATGCTAGTGAATTTCTAAAATGAAATTGTCTGTGCGTGTACATTTCTCTACCAAACTACCTTGTCTATTTTAAGTCTACAGATTCGAGATTTGACACAAGGAGTATTGAGATTTGGGAAAATCTTTTTAATTGGCTTTCGGCCAGAAATTTGGCTGTCAAGTGGTCAAAGCTCAACGATTTGATCTTTGAAAAACTCTACCAAACTCCTCCACCAATTTTGTGTCTAAACACTTGAAATTTTAGATGTAGGTTACGTGAACATGGATAAAAGTTTTTAATTTGATTGGAGCCCAAAACAAAGGTTAAGAGGGCATAATTGGGGTTAAAGTTAAAACTGACCCCCTGCGGTCTCTATCAAATTACTTAGCCAATTTTTAGTCTAAGCATTTGAAATTTTACATAAAGTGTATTCAGACAAAGGGCAAGCTTTTTAATCGTTTTTTAGCCAAAAATTTGGCTGCTAAGGGGTAAAAGTTCAAAAGATTTGACCTTTGCGGTCTCGAGCAAAATATTCAGCTAATTTTGGGTTTAAACATTTGAAATTTTATATAAATGGTAATCAGACCTGCAGCAAGCTTTTTAATTAGTTTTTGGGCGAAAATTTGGCTGCCAAGAGGTAAAAGTTGAAAGAGTTGACCTTTACAGACCCTACCAAACTCCTCCGTCAATTTTGGGTCCAAACACTTGAAATTTTAGATGTATGTTACCTGGACATGAGTCAAACTTTTTAATATGTATATATATATGCACATATAGTTATGAGCTGTACAAAGGGTCCGAGCAAAGCCGGGGTGAACTACTAGTATCATATAACGTGCAATTAGCGTTTCTTTAATCCCTTGATATGAACCATTTTACAGAAGTAGAAAATGAAATAATCATACTCGTTATAAGTACTCTTATTCTCGGTGAATGCAACCGAAAAATACAATTCAATTCTTCTTCAATGTGTATAGATTAGCATCGAACATTCAACCATCTAGTTGATAGTCAGCAGCTTTTATCACCAAGCTATTAGACAAGTACTCGTGAATGCTATCTAAAATGTCTTTTTATATAAGGATTTTCTGCTGATTTACATCGGCCTATTTAGTTATGTAATATATACAAAGCGAAACGGAATAAATGAGTGTATACCATCCGTAAACACTGATGTAAAAATTACGTTTCGTTAATGTCAGCATTAATATTCATATTTATATAAAAATAACTTTGAGAAGTTTTAAAAAAATAGAAAGAGAACTTCTAAAACTGCAATGTTTTAAAATAATTAAAATATAAATAAAAACAATCGTTATAAGAAGTCGAAAGGGAAAAGAAATGAAAACGTCTCATTACGGAAATAGAGTGAAAGATTTCTTTCAGAATTACTATTAAACGGTCGGGGATGTCGGACTTGCTATTTGTTTATTTCCCTTTCCTAGACACTTTAAATGCTTTCGTCCGTCAGTTTTTACTCGCCAGCGTTTGTCTGACAGGGCATATATATATTTTTACCTATCTATATAAATAAAACAATAAATGTATGTGTGTGTCTGTGTGTAAATATTTAACCGATAAACTCTTAAACTACTGGTCAAATCACGGACTTGGAGTCTATATTCGTAACACCCTCCCGTTGACTAGAGAAACAAAACTAGAATTAGACGACCATGCCTTTATGTGCTTTAGACTTAACATGCAACATAATATTAGCTACTTTTATTTTCTTTACCGCTTTCCCTCGACCCGGGACTGTACCCTAATCAACCAAGTCTCTGACAGCATAGATATAGCACTCTCCCTCGACACTAGCGCACAAGTTCATGTATTTGGTGACTTCAATGTCCAACACAATAATTGGCTTGGATTCTCTACTTACACAGACTCAGCTACCCAGCTGAGCGTATAACACATAGATTATTTATATCTCATTCCCGATCACAGACGGTTACGTTTCCGACACGTTTCTCAGATCAGCAAAATCAACATGCCTCCCTTTTAGATCTATTTCTGACTACAATTTCCGATGATTGTGTAAGGAATGCCTATAGCCCACTTAGGAATGCTGATCATGCTGTGATAATGATAGAAATCGCCCTAAATTCCCGACCCAAAACTGAAGAGCCAATGCTCAAAATGACAAGGTATTATAAGAAGGCTGCCTGGGAAGCCATCGGGGATCTAATCAGAGATGTCCCGTGGGGAAACATATTTTCTCCTCCCGCTGAACAGTGTGCAAATGAGACCACTGAATGGTTCAAAACGGCAATTGGAGCACATGTTCCCACATGGAAATTCTATAGCAAACCCCATTTTGCCTAATGATTTACTTCTACTTGTGCAGCTACCATTGCTTAAAGGCAGCATGCATACTAACAATTTAACTGACATAAGTTCAGTACAAACAGGCAAAAGTTTATAGAAGCTAGAAGTAATTGTAAAAAAGAAATAGCGACAGCTAAGAGAGAATATACCGAAACTACCAGAAAACGCATTGAAGCACAGAACATAAGAACCCGTGATTTCTGGAAAATCTACAACAGTGTAGTAAATAATGGGCAATCATAAATTCCCCTGCTATCCAACAATTATAAGCTTGTTTGCACGGCAACTGAGAAGGCTAAAATACTTGCCAGGCGGTTTGGTTCAAACTCTATATTAGACCAGCAAACCACTCCATCCCTGACTTTCCTGTGCAGACAGAGGGCACACTACATGATCTGAAAATCCAGTTCTCTTCAAACTATATAACAAATGCCTTAACGAATCTTGCTTTCCTGACTGCTGGAAAACTGCTTCTGTGGTACCAGTTAACAAGAATTCTGGCGAAAGAACTGATGCATTAAATTATCGCCACATTAGCCTCCTCCTTCCCTTCGCTAAAATATTTAAGTCCATAATTAACCAAGCTCTAGTTCATCAACGTACAGCTGCTAAACTTCTGACTGACCAACGATATGGATTTAGGCAAGCACGTTCTACAGCAGATGTCCTTACGGTGATCTTTGAACATATATACAAATCAGGTGAGGGTTGAGCAGATAAGGCTTTTGACAGGGTATGGCACGATGATTATCTCAGGAAAATAAGATCTTACGATATCATTGGAAGAATACTAAACACAATTAAATCTTTCTTAAATAAGAGAAGAATCCAGGTTGTTCTCGACGGTCATATATCTAAACAATATGATATAAATGAGCGTATACATCAAGGGTCTATCTTTGAACCTTTATTATTCCTAATATTCATAAATGATCTCCATGATAAAATTGTTTCTGAGATGGGTATATTTGCTGATGACACCACTCTCTATAATAGGCACGAGGGAAAACAAATGAACACATATCTAAGAAAATGGCAAAAACACTAGAGGAAGACCTCCAATTTATGGATAGTCACATTCAATGCTGCCAAGTCTAAGCTTGTTTGCTTCAATAATTACAAGAAACCTTCTCAACCACAAATAGCTATGAGTAAAGATACATTGCATGAAAGTACTTTTTAAACTCCTCGACCTAACATGAGTTGGAATAGATACATTGAGAGCATTGTCAAGGCGGCTGCGAAGGTGGGCTCTCTCTACCGTGCTAGAAAGCTACTTACACCTGAAAGTATCCTGTATCTCTATAAAGCCACAATTCGCCCATGCATAGAGTACTGTTGTCACATCTGGGCTGGCGCATCTACTACTAGTCTCTTGCTCCTGGACAGGATTCAAAAGAGAGTCGCCAACCTGATAGGCCTTAAAGTATCATCAAAGCTTTACTCTCTGTCCCATCGACGTAATGTTGCATCCCTCTGCCTGTTCTACAAGTATTTTAATGGTGAAGGCTACAACGAACTACACACTCTTGTACCCCTTAGACGTAAATACTCCGACAAGCACCAAATCCCCACCCCACACAGTAGAGATCCCTAGACGTAAGAAAGCCTTCTACTCTAATAGTTTCTTCGCCAGAACTGCTAGATTTGGAACTCCCTCAACGGTTCCTGCTTTCCCAACTGTATAATATCAACGGACACCTCGCTGCTCAACTCCCTACACAGTATCCCTGCAACTTATGTCCCCGATAGTGGCCTCCTATATCAAAGTGGCACTGTGCCTTGTTTGGGGTGAAAATGTAATAAAAAAAATAACAGGAAATAGTAATCATGCATCAAGGGTGGTTTATAACGAGTAAAATCATTGTTTGGATGGATGAATAACACATATAGAAGTCGACGAATTGAGATACAAAATTTCAACTTGGCGACATTTCTATTAGTTTGCGCATGCGTAATACTAATCATAGCTAAAAAGTAGTTTAACTTTTATAAATTTCTTATCTGTCTTTCAGGTTAGTTCAAACGATAGCAAACTCGGCTGAAGCGGTAAATATTTGGTTTCAGTGCATATCAAATAGCGAATTGGTTCTGCATTAATAAATACAAAATCTACATAAATTTAAATATATTAAGCGAATTTTATGACCGAGCAAGGTCGGGTGCTGTCCCCTGCTAGTATATAAATTAATATACATTGAACTTTATTATAGAATGGAGGATATAAAAATCATGTATTAGTTTACCTATCGAAATCAATTACCTATTTAAAAACAAACAAAAAACATCATTATTTAGATTTCTAATTTCTATGATATATATATATATGTGTGTGTGTGTGTGTGTGTGTGTGTGTGTGTGTGTGTGTGTGTGTGTGTGTGTGTGTTCGTCCATTTTATACTCTTTTGGAATCTAAATCCAAATAATCATAATTTGTAAAAAAAAAAAAAGCATGTGAATGCTTTGGATTAGTAGATGATGTAGAACAGTTGGAGTAGCAAGGTGTATTATCAGGGGAATGCCAAGGAAAAATGCGAGGAAATATTAGGTATTGATTGGAGAAAAATAAACATGCACACACACACGCATATTTCTCTCTCTCTCTCTCTCTCTCTCTATATATATATATATATATATATATATATATATATATATATATACGTAAAGAGAGAGAAAGAGATAGATAGATAGATAGATAGATAGATAGATAGATAGACATATTATCTATAGGAAGTCATATACAAAAATAACCATCTTAATTAGCCGTAACAATGCAACTCCCAATGCTGTAATCATTAACTGTTTAATTAATTGATGGGAGGAAAACACGGAGATTTCTTAAGGCGAGTGATATTCGTAACCGGATATTTTCATATGGCTAATCAATTTATTTTTGTAGAGTCTATGAATAATAAATATCACTCTTTCACGCGTAATTGCCCCCCCACCTATATATATATATATATATATATATATATATATATATATATATATATATATATATATATATATATATATTCTGCTAAGAATTCACAAAAAGATGAGTTTATCAAAATTTCTATAAAAATAGTAACCATTGTATTTTAAACATAGAACTGATCCAAATAAGATAGTTCAGTACAAATAATAAAATCACAATCTTTTATTTACTTTTTCAGTCCAGCATCTCTTGGCAGACAAGGCAGTTATTTTTCCCCTGTTTCTTTCAAATGTCTTTTGTTGACGCATTTCTTTCTGCACGTCGAAATTACTACAACAATGACTATATATTTCATTAATGATATTCAAAACCGACGTTACTCTCGTAATTCAAAATATGCCAAAGAAAGAAAAGCAATGTAAGGCTAAAATCAGTTTCCTGTATATTTTTGATCAACATCATTAGAAATTTTAGACTTTATTTTTATTAAAATATTTTTCTTTTTTTTTTATTTGGGAGTCACCACTTATCAAGGCTAAAAATCACTTGAGGATAAAGGTTAATGAATGTAAGGCGGTAGTACAGTAATCGTGAATGTAAATTGGATAAATTTTGATTATTTATGGGGACAGCTCAACAAAAACTTGTTTACATTGGATTTGAAGGCTAGCATGTTGCATTCAAACAGGAAGTAGGAAAGCAGAACAATGTTCCACAGGCAGGTAGATCTGGGGAAAAAAACTTTATTTATGGAATCTGTGTTTAGATTTAGACACAGATAAAGTGTGGAGGAAATCGTATATAGAGGTTGTAGCTAGTCAAGTGTTTGTGTGAAAGTTTGGCAGTGGACAACCATAGATTAGAGTTCAGTCGAGCCATGAAAATAACGTACAGGCTCGCAACGTCTCTTCTGTGGATAATAGGTTGTAGGGAAGAGAAAAGGGATTCAACTACTACGTTTTCGAAACACTTTTCCCCGATTGCACCACGTTTTCAAGATCAGAAGAGAGAGAATCAAAAAGATCTTAGTCATTGGTGTACATTTGAAGTGTTGCTATAAATTGTGGTGTCCTCTGCATAAATGTCTATGAATGATTTAAGAATGTCCATTGACAGTACGTAATAAAACCATTGTGAGGTCTAATTTGTTTTTATTAGAATTTAGAATGAAAAATTAATTTTGTGGGGATCGACAAATACTTCTGACTGATAATGTACGAGGGCCTTCAAAAAGTTTCCAGACTTTTTATATACAGGCATTTAAATTGTCGCAGACTCTTGAAAATCCAGTATGTTATGGCTATATATCTTATGAATTTTTAACATTTTAGGTTCAGATGAACAGCTACAGCAGGAATTGAAATACACCCTGTCACAACTAGTGAATTTCAAAAATGCAATCGGGACGTGAGGGCAATTTAGAAGAACGATATGCAATAAAATTGTTTTAAACTTGGGGGAAAAAATGCCACATAAACAGCTTTTGAACCATCTTGCATGAATCGAGCATCAGTTTTTAAGAAATTCAACAAAGGCAAGGAGTCTGTAAGGAATGATGAGGCGTGAGAGGGGTAAGCATGTCCAACACCAAAGCTGATTGGCTAAATAAAGAATTTAATAGATAAGAACCGTCGTGTGTCTATAAATACACAGTTTGATGTCCATGTAGAAACTGCACAGACAATTATTCTCGAAGAGCTGAAGGTACGGAAGATTTGCATGAAGTTTGTCTAAAGGATGCCTAGAGAAGATCAGAAAGAAATAGATTGTTCTGACCTCTCTAGTCCAGATCTTGCTCCCTGTGACTTTTGGTTATTATCTAAGTTCAAGGAAAACCATCATTTGGTTATTCCATAAGATCAAAGAAAACCTTAGAGGTTGTCGTTATGAGACAAATGAGGAGATGAAAGAGGTTTTGACGATAGTCATTGACGCGCTCATATAAAAGACCTCCATGTGGCCTTTCGAGAAGTTGTTGGAACGGTACAACAAGTGCATTGCAGCCGGAGGAGATTACTTCGAAGTGGACTAAATTCTTATGTCTGTACCATCAGTAAAAGTTCCCATACGAAAAAGGTTTGGAAACTTATTTAAGACACCTCGTGTATCAAAAGCAAGATAATAACGAAATATTGTTACATTAAAAAAAAAATTATTACATTTCCACCCCAAACAAGGCACATTGCCACTTTGATGTAGGGGGCTACTATCATGGACATAAGATACAGGGGTACTATGTGGGGAGTTGGGTAGCAACATGTCGGTTCACGTTATACTTGAACTTCTGCATGTCAGTACAGTTGGGGAAGCAGGAACCCGGAACTCCAAAGTCTAGCGGTTCTGGGGAAGAAACTACTGGAGTAGAAGGCTCTCTTACATATAGGGATCTCAACTGTGAAGGGATGGGATTTTGCTGATTGTCGGGCTGTCGGGGGTATTATCGTCGAAGGGGTACAAGTGCTTGCAGTTTGTCGGAGCATTCACCGTTAAAATACTTGTAGAACAGGCAGAGGGACGCTACATTTCGTCGATGGGACAGAGGCTGAAGCTTAGATGACAATTCAGGACCTAACAGGTTAGCGACTCTTTTTTGAACCTTGTCTAGAAGTGAGAGACTAGTAGCAGATGCACCAGCCCAAATATGACAATAATACTCCATACATGGGCGAATGGTGGCCTTATAGAGGTACAGGATACTTTCGGGCGTTAGTAGCTTTCTAGCACGGTAGACAGAACCTACCTTTTTCGTAGCGGTCCTGGCAATGCTCTCAATGTAATTTTTCCAACTCATGTTTCCTGTGAACGTTAGGCAGAGGAGTTTAAAAGATGTACTTTCAGATAAAGTCTTTGGCCATTGCAATTGGTGGTAAAGAAGGTTTCTTGTAGTGATTGAAAGAAAGAAGTTTAGTCTTGGCAGCATTGAATGTGACCATCCATTTTTGTCCCCATTCTACTACAGATTGGAGGTCATCCTCTAGTGTTTCTGCCATTTCTTTAGATATGTGTTTAGATTTGAAGTTTAATAATTATTTCATTATAAGAGATTACATTCTCCATCGTATTTGCATTCATTTCTACAAGGTATTACGCATCTCGAAGATATGTAGAAATTAGAATTTAATTGAACTTTTACCTGGAATTAGATTCTTCCCTTCACATCGACATTACTTATTAATTTATCATTTCGATTAGCATTTACAACGGAAATGAAATAATTAAGGCAATATTCTAGAATTATAAATGATTGTAAAAGCTAATTATATTCTAACTCGGAAATTAGTTAGAAATCTGAAGGCGATAAGCTGATAGACATTTTAGTCATAAGTTTTAAGTGATTATCTCTCTGCAGTTCTGTTATTTGCGTATTAGCAACTGAACCCATACAAAAAATGAATGGATTTACGTAATTTTATGCATTTATAAAATCGCTTTATGTAATTTTATGCAATTATAAAATCGCTTCTATGTTGATTGCTTGATGCAATTTCCGAAAATTTATGAAGATCGTGGCCATAGAAAATAATTTGTTTAGGAAGTAAAAGTAGTTTTGTTTTCGTAATCTCTATATATCTTTAAAAGTGAGAATGTGTGTGAGGACACTTCTCAACCTATATACTCAACAGATTTTGGATCTACAGATCAAAATTTGGTATATACGGTATTCAGACATGTGGAAAACTATTTTATCGGTTTTCATCCGAAAAAAAAGGATGCTAAGGGGCCAAAATTGAAAAATTGGTATTTGGGAGTCATCGGATTTTTATCTGTTTGTCAACTGTTTCATGAATGCGCATACGCGATCGTGAAACATGATAGCTTCTTAATGTTAAGAATAAAAACAGGGTTGAAAACACTTTGTAAAGAACGTGTCAGGCAGGTATAATGTTAACTGTTACGAAAAAATAATAGTCGTATGCACAAGTTTCAGTTTCTTTCTGTTTTTTTTTTTTTAATTATTATTTCATTTTTAAAGGCATTTAACGTTACGTTTAATACCAGGAAACTCCGGGTAATCTTCTAATATATAACTAAATAAAGGATCATTTCCATTAAAAATCAGATTAGTATTATGCAGCTAAAATTTGATTATTTTGGTAAAAAATAAAGTACAATGCTTACAATTAGACTTGATGCTTTAAGTAAATTAAATTTAGGAAAATAACTTTTTTTCGAATTGTATATTTATTTCATACCAGCAGTTTCGCCTGGCTTTGCTCGGGCCCCATGCATCATTCATAACTTTATCTACATATGTATATGTTAGCAAGTGTGAATATGTAAATAGTAGAAAGTGTGAATATATATATATATTAAAAAGTATGAATTATGTATATATTAAAAAGTATGAATTATGTATATATTAAAAAGTGTGAATATATATATATTAAAAAGTGTGAATATATATATATATTAAAAAGTGTGAATATATATACATATATATTAAAAAGTGTGAATATATATATATTAAAAAGTGTACATATGTATATAGTAGCAAGTGTGAATATGTATATATTAAAAAGTGTGAATATGCATATATACTAAAAAGTTTGCATATGTATATATTAAAAAGTGTGAATATATATATATTAAAACGTGTTAATATGTATATATTAAAAACTGTGAATATATATATATTAAAACGTGTAAATATGTATATATTAAAAAGTGTTAATTATGTATATATAAAAAAGTGTGAATATATATATATTAAAAAGTCTAAATATAAATATATATATATATATATATATATATTAAAAAGTTTGCATATGTATATATTAAAAAGTGTGCATATGTATATATTAAAAAGTGAATATGTATATATTAAAAGTGTGAATATATATATATATATTAAAAAGTGTGAATATATATATATTAAAAACTGTACATATGTATGTATTAAAAAGTGCGCATATGTATATATTAAATATTATGTGAATATGTATATACACCAAAGTGTGAATATATATATATATATTAAAAAGTGTACATATGTATATATATAAAGGTGTTAATGTGTATATATTAAAAAGTGTACATATGTATATAGTAGAAAGTGTGAATATATATATATATTCCAAAGTGTGAATATATATATATTAAAAAGTGTTCATGTGTATATATTAAAAAGTGTGCATATGTATATATTAAAAAGTGCGATTATGTATATAATATAAAGTGTGAATATATATATATATATATGTTAAAAAGTGTACATATGTATATATTAAAAAGTGTGAATATGTATATATTAAAAAGTGTGAATATATATATATTGAAAAGTGTTCATATGTATATATTAAAATATGTAAATATATATATAAAAAAGTGTGAATATATATATATATAAAGTGTGAATATATATATAAAAAGTGTAAATATATATATATATTAAAAAGTGTGAATATGTATATGATAAAAAGTGTGAAAATGTATATAATAAAAAGTGTGAATATATATATATATTAAAAAGTGTGAATATGTATATATTAAAAATGTTTATATGTATATATTAAAAAGTGTGAATATGTATATATTAAAAAGTGTCCATATGTATATATTAAAAAGTGTGAATATGTATATATTAAAAAGTGTGAATATATATATATATATAAAAAAGTGTGAATATATATATATATATATATATATTAAAAGGTATAAATATGTATGCATTTAAAAGTGTGAATATATATATATATATAAAAGTGTTCATGTGTATATATTAAAAAGTGTACACATGTATATATTAAAAAGTGTTAATATGTGTGTATTAAAAAGTGTGAATATGTATACAATAAAAAGTGTGAATAAATATATATATATATATATCAAACAGTGTGAATATGTATAAATTAAAAAGTGTGAATATATATATATATATTAAAAAGTGTGAATATATATATATTAAAAAGTGTGAATATATATATATTAAAAAGTGTGAATATGTATATATAAAAAGTGTGAATATGTATATAAAAATTGTGAATATATATATATTAAAAAGTGTACATATATTATAATAAAAAGTGTGAATATATATATATATATATATATATTAAAAAGTATGAATATATATATATTAAAAAGTGGTCATTTGAATATATTAAAAATGTGAATATGTATATATTAAAAAGTGTGAATATATATATCATAAAAAGTGTGAATATATATATATATTAAAAAGTGTGAATATGTATATATTAAAAAGTGTGAATATGTATATATTTAAAAGTGTGAATATGTATGTATTACAATTGTGAATATATATATATATATTAAAAAGTGTGAATATGTATATAATAAAAAGTGTGAATATATATGTATTAAGAAGTGTAAATATGTAGATATTAAAATGTGTAAATATGTAGATATTAAAAAGTGTGCATATGTATATATTAAAAAGTGAATATGTATATATTAAAAGTGTGAATATGTATATATTAAAAAGTGTGAATATATATATATATTCAAAACTGTACATATGTATGTATTAAAAAGTGCGCATATGTATATATTAAATATTATGTGAATATGTATATACACCAAAGTGTGAATATATATTTATATATATTAAAAAGTGTACATATGTATATATATAAAGGTGTGTATGTGTATATATTAAAAAGTGTATATATGTATATAGTAGAAAGTGTGAATATATATATATATATTCAAAAGTGTGAATATATATATATTAAAAAGTGTTCATGTGTATATATTAAAAAGTGTGCATATGTATATATTAAAAAGTGCGATTATGTATATAATATAAAGTGTGAATATATATATATATGTTAAAAAGTGTACATATGTATATATTAAAAAGTGTGAATATGTATATATTAAAAAGTGTGAATATATATATATATATTGAAAAGTGTTCATATGTATATATTAAAAAGTGTAAATATGTATATAAAAAAGTGTGAATATATATATATATAAAGTGTGAATATATATATAAAAAGTGTAAATATATATATATATTAAAAAGTGTGAATATGTATATGATAAAAAGTGTGAAAATGTATATAATAAAAAGTGTGAATATATATTCATATTAAATAGTGTGAATATGTATATATTAAAAATGTCCATATGTATATATTAAAAAGTGTGAATATGTATATATTAAAAAGTGTCCATATGTATATATTAAAAAGTGTCCATATGTATATATTAAAAAGTGTGAATATATATATATATTAAAAATTGTGAATATATATATATATTAAAAGGTATAAATATGTATGCATTTAAAAGTGTGAATATATATATATATAAAAGTGTTCATGTGTATATATTAAAAAGTGTACACATGTATATATTAAAAAGTGTTAATATGTGTGTATTAAAAAGTGTGAATATGTATACAATAAAAAGTGTGAATATATATATATATATATATCAAACAGTGTGAATATGTATATATTAAAAAGTGTGAATATATATATATATATTAAAAAGTGTGAATATATATATTAAAAAGTGTGAATATATATATATTAAAAAGTGTGAATATGTATATATAAAAAGTGTGAATATGTATATAAAAATTGTGAATATATATATATTAAAAAGTGTACATATATTATAATAAAAAGTGTGAATATATATATATATTAAAAAGTATGAATATATATATATATTAAAAAGTGGTCATTTGAATATATTAAAAGTGTGAATATGTATATATAAAAGTGTGAATATATATATCATAAAAAGTGTGAATATATATATATATTAAAAAGTGTGAATATGTATATATTAAAAATGTCCATATATATATATTAAAAAGTGTGAATATGTATGTATTAAAAAGTGTCCATCTGTATATATTAAAAAGTGTGAATATGTATATATTAAAAAGTGTGAATATATATATATATTAAAAATTGTGAATATATATATATATATTAAAAGGTATAAATATGTATGCATTTAAAAGTGTGAATATACATATATAAAAAAGTGTTCATGTGTATATATTAAAAAGTGTACACATGTATATATTAAAAAGTGTTAATATGTGTGTATTAAAAAGTGTGAATATGTATACAATAAAAAGTGTGAATATATATATATATATATATCAAACAGTGTGAATATGTATATATTAAAAAGTGTGAATATATATATATATTAAAAAGTGTGAATATATATATATATATTAAAAAGTGTGAATATATATATATATTAAAAAGTGTGAATATGTATATATAAAAAGTGTGAATATGTATATAAAAATTGTGAATATATATATATTAAAAAGTGTACATATATTATAATAAAAAGTGTGAATATATATATATATATATTAAAAAGTATGAATATATATATATATATATATATTAAAAAGTGGTCATTTGAATATATAAAAATGTGAATATGTATATATTAAAAAGTGTGAATATATATATCATAAAAAGTGTGAATATATATATATATTAAAAAGTGTGAATATGTATATATGTAAAAGTGTGAATATGTATATATTTAAAAGTGTGAATATGTATGTATTAAAATTGTGAATATATATATATATATTAAAAAGTGTGAATATGTATATAATAAAAAGTGTGAATATATATGTATTAAGAAGTGTAAATATGTAGATATTAAAATGTGTAAATATGTATATATTAAAAAGTGTGCATATGTATATATTAAAAAGTGAATATGTATATATTAAAGGTGTGAATATATATATATATTAAAAAGTGTGAATATATATATATTAAAAACTGTACATATGTATGTATTAAAAAGTGCGCATATGTATATATTAAATATTATGTGAATATGTATATACACCAAAGTGTGAATATATATATATATATTAAAAAGTGTACATATGTATATATATAAAGGTGTTAATGTGTATATATTAAAAAGTGTACATATGTATATAGTAGAAAGTGTGAATATATATATATATTCAAAAGTGTGAATATATATATATTAAAAAGTGTTCATGTGTATATATTAAAAAGTGTGCATATGTATATATTAAAAAGTGCGATTATGTATATAATATAAAGTGTGAATATATATATATATATGTTAAAAAGTGTACATATGTATATATTAAAAAGTGTGAATATGTATATATTAAAAAGTGTGAATATATATATATATATATATTGAAAAGTGTTCATATGTATATATTAAAAAGTGTAAATATGTATATAAAAAAGTGTGAATATATATATATATAAAGTGTGAATATATATATAAAAAGTGTAAATATATATATATATATTAAAAAGTGTGAAGATGTATATGATAAAAAGTGTGAAAATGTATATAATAAAAAGTGTGAATATATATATATATTAAAAAGTGTGAATATGTATATATTAAAAATGTCCATATGTATATATTAAAAAGTGTGAATATGTATATATTAAAAAGTGTCCATATGTATATATTAAAAAGTGTGAATATGTATATATTAAAAAGTGTGAATATATATATATATTAAAAATTGTGAATATATATATATATATTAAAAGGTATAAATATGTATGCATTTAAAAGTGTGAATATATATATATAAAAAAGTGTTCATGTGTATATATTAAAAAGTGTACACATGTATATATTAAAAAGTGTTAATATGTGTGTATTAAAAAGTGTGAATATGTATACAATAAAAAGTGTGAATATATATATATATATATATCAAACAGTGTGAATATGTATATATTAAAAAGTGTGAATATATATATATATATATTAAAAAGTGTGAATATATATATTAAAAAGTGTGAATATATATATATTAAAAAGTGTGAATATGTATATATAAAAAGTGTGAATATGTATATAAAAATTGTGAATAAAAAGTGTGAATATATATGTACTAAGAAGTGTTAATATGTAGATATTAAAATGTGTAAATATGTATATATTAAAAAGTGTGCATATGTATATATTAAAAAGTGTGAATATGTATATATTAAAAATGTGAATATGTATATATTAAAAAGTGTGAATATGTATATATTAAAGAGTGTGAATATATATATACGAAAAAGTGTGAATATCTGGATATTAAAAATGTGTGGATATGTATATATTAAAAAGTGTGAATATATATATATCAAAAAGTGTGAATATGTATATATTATAAATTGTGAATATGTATACATTATAAAGTGTGGATATGTATATATTGTAAAGTGTGCATATATACATTAAAAAGTGTGAATATGTATATATTAAAAAGTGTGAATATATATACATTAAAAAGTGTGAATATATATATTAAAAAGTGTCAATATATATATATTAAAAAGTGTTAATATGTATACATTATAAAGTGTGAATAAGTATACATTGTAAATTGTATTTATATATTATAAAGTGTAAATATGTATATATTAAAAAGTGTGCATATGTATATATTAAAAAGTGTGAATATATATATATATATTAAAAAGTGTTTATATGTATATATTAAACAGTGTGAATATATATATTAAACAGTGTGAATATATATATATATTAAAAATTGTGAAAATATATATGTTAAACAGTGTGAATATGTATATATTAAAATGTTTGAATATGTATATATTAATAAGTGTGAATATATATATATTAAAAATGTGAATATGTATATATTAAAAAGTGTGAATATGTATATATTAAAAAGTGTGAATATATATATATTAAAATTGTGAATATGTATATATTAAAACGTATGAATATGTATATATTAAAAACTGTGAATATGCATATATTAAAAAGTGTTAATATGTATATATTTAAAAGTGTTAATATATATACATTATAAAGTGTGAATATGTATATATTAAAAAGTGTGAATATATATACATTATAAGGTGTGAATATATATTTATTAAAAAGTGGTCATATGTATATATTAAAAAGTGTAAATATGTATATATTAAAAAGTGTGAATATATATATATAAAAAGTGTGGATATGTATATACTATAAAGTGTGAATATGTATATATTAAAAAGGGATAATATATATATATATATTAAAAGGTCTGAATATATATATAAAAAAAGTGTGAATATATATATTAAAAAGGGTGAATATATATATATTAAAAAGTATGAATATGTATATATTAAAAAGTGTGAATATGTATATATTATAAAGTGTTAATATGTATACATTATAAAGTGTGAATATGTATACATTGTAAAGTGTGAATATATATATATTAAAAAGTGTGAATATGTATATATTAAAATGTGTGAATATATATATATTAAAATGTCTGAATATATATTAAAAAGTGTGAATATATATATTAAAAAGGGTAAATATGTATGTATAAAAAGTGTGAATATGTATATATTAAAAAGTGTGAAGATGTATATATTAAAAAGTGTGAATATATATATATTAAAAAGTGTGAATATTTATATATTAAAAAGTGAGAATGTGTATATATTAAAAAGCGTGAATATATATACATTAAAAAGTGTGAATATATATATATATTAAAAAGTCTGAATATGTATATATTAAAAAGTGTGAATATATATATATATTTAAATTTGTGAATATGTATGTATTAAAAAGTGTGAATATGTGTATATTAAAAAGTGTGAATATGTATATATTAAAAGGTGTACATATGTATATATTTAAACATGTGAATATATATATATATATATTAAAAAGTGTGAATTTATATATATATTAAAAAGTGTGAATATATATATATATATATTAAAAAGTGTGAATATATATATATTAAAAAGTGTGAATATGTATATATTAAAAAGTTTGAATATATATATATTAAAAAGTGTGAATATGTATATATTAAAAAGTGTGAATATATATATATTAAAAAGTGTGAATATATATATATATATATATATATATTAAAAAGTGTGAATATATATATTAAAAAGTGTAGATATATATATATATATTAAAAACTGTGAATACATATATATATATATATATATTAAAAAGTGTTAATATATATATATTAAAAAGTGTGAATATATATATATATTAAAAAGTGTGAATATATGTATATATTAAAAAGTGTGAATATATATGTATATTAACATGTGTGAATATGTATATATTAAAAAGTGTGAATATATATATTAAAATGTGTTAATATATATATATTAAAATGTGTGAATATATATATATATATATATATATATATATATATATATATATTAAAAAGTGTGAATATATATATTAAAAAGTGTGGATATATATATATATATATTAAAAACTGTGAATACATATATATATATATATATATATATATATATATATATATTAAAAAGTGTTAATATATATATATATTAAAAAGTGTGAATATATATATTAAAAAGTGTGAATATATGTATATATTAAAAAGTGTGAATATATATGTATATTAACATGTGTGAATAAATATATATTAAAAAGTGTGAATATATATATATTAAAATGTGTTAATATATATATATTAAAATGTGTGAATATATATATAATAAAAAGTGTGAATATATATAGATTAAAAAGTGTGAATATATATATATATTAAAATGTGTGAATATATATATATATTAAAAGTGTTTATATATATATATATATTAAAATGTATGAATATATATATATATATATATATATATATATATATATTAAAATGTGTGAATATGTATATATTAAAAAGTGTGTATGTACGGTAATGCCTTTCTATGTAACAGGCTTCCTTAACTACCATAGAGAAAAATTTATTGAGACCACAGACGTCAAATGTTTTAAAACTTTAATCCCAATTTTGACCCCTTAACATTTATTGTTTTTGGCTCAAATTAAATTAAAAAATTTGACCCAAATATCAGAAACCTGCATCTAAAATTTCAAGTGTTTTACCCCAAAGGGTACAAGGGCTTGTAGTCGCTACGATTTAAATACTTGTAAAACAGGCAACACTTTGGTCGATGGGACAAGTTAAATCTTAAATGACTTTTCAGGACATATTAGGTTGAAGACTCTCTTTTGGACCCCGTCCAGAAGTGAGGGACGAGTTGCAGATGCATCAGCCCAAATGTGACAACAATACTCTATACATGGGCGAATTGTGGCGTTGAGGAGGCAGAGGACACTCTCAGGCGTAAGTACCTTTCTAGCATGATAGAGAGAGACCATCTTCTTTGCAACAGTCTTGGCAATCTCCTCAATGTATCTGTTCCAACTTGTGTTCCTCATGAACGTTAAACCGAAGAGTTTGAACGAAGTATTTTCAGGAAATCTATCATTAGCCATTGCTATTTGTTTCTGAAAATAGTTTTTTAGTTATTTATTAATATGTTATGCTATTGCATTTTTCTATTTCAGTTGATAGTAAAAAGGAAAGATAATATGTGAGTCACATGCAGGCGAGAATTATAGAGACACACGAGAAGTGTTTACAAAATTTTTATTAATTTTCTTCTAAAGTTTTGAAATGAGTATTGGTTATTCGTATAATTTTGGATTCATTGATGTATTGTCCTCATCTTAAATGTTGTTTTCACAATGTTTCGGTCGCTGTAACCCACGCTCTTCTCCAG
This sequence comes from Euprymna scolopes, assembly GCF_053919585.1. Lineage (NCBI taxonomy): Eukaryota > Metazoa > Mollusca > Cephalopoda > Sepiida > Sepiolidae > Euprymna > Euprymna scolopes. The sequence goes on from NC_136493.1 coordinate 9,993,783, forward strand.
GTGTATCATTTCGAACTAAGGAATTTGTTCTAAGTTACATTCTTCTGGAGGTTGAAGTTTCAATTCTCAGTGCGGGCGACACTCGAAATACAACTGCAAATTATTTAGGACTTCTACACAGTCATGGCTGACGGAACGAGAGCATGCTACCCCTGTGGATTAACTGAAACGCTCTGTTCGAAATTCCGTGTGGATTCCGCAGAAAGATGTCAGGAGTTCGACAAGATACACATGGAAAAAGATCGGAGGTTACATCGTCTGAAACGTTGTAAAAATAACACTCAAAATTTGCCGAATAATATGCTAAATAATATTTACATTAATATGGAGATTTTAAAATTAGATTATTGATAAAATGAAAAGACATTAAAATAAATATAAATAAAGTTTAATTGTAAGATTTTTTTTTTTCATTTCCGTCTGCAACACATTGGTAATGAAGGAACACAAGAAAACATTGAATTCGTTTGTACGTAACACGGCGTGATTAATTGGCAGGCACGTCTAGCCAGACACTGGGGCGCAGTTGCTACTCAATGAACCAAAACCCAGACGAATACAAAAAAAAAAAAAAAAAAATACCGGAAATTGTCTTCGCGTCGTCATTTCATAATAACGAGCTACGATGACACCTTCATTAGTAACCACATGACAGTGACAATTTATATTTAATGATAAAACATTCGAAAATGACCTGAAAAGTTTGTTATATTATAAATGTTTTCTTATTCATTATAAACGTATAATTAAAAACAAACAAACAGTGAGAATGTTATATATTTAGTAGAGAACATAGAAATAATATTTATTCATTTACTTATTTATGTCTTCTTTGGACTTTTCTTGATTTTAATCAATTATAACATTTCAACAACTACTAATGAACACACGCATATATATATATATATATATATATATATATATATATATATATATATATATATATATACGAGCAAACAGTTAATGAAACATGTTAAAAACACTTTGAAATGAGTTAAAAACATATTTAATTTGAAAAGGAAACACTAAATAAGTGGATAGTCCTTAATCCGCGGAGTCCCGAAGAAATACTTTCCTTCTCATCAGAGAGTAGGAATTAGCAAAATGTGGGATCGGATTTTGCATGCAAAAGTATTTGATGAAAAAACAATTAAATCAAAGATATTACTTGATAACAAAAATGAAACAGAGGGAATATTGTGAAGAAAAAGGTGATTACACGTGAATGGAAAGTCTGGTGGAAAATAAATAATCCAGTGACGGTAAAATCCAAATATATAACTTCAAGAAAGTTAATTGAATTTCCATTTGCACAAGTAAAATCCAAGATTTTCAGATTAAATATGTTTTTAACTCATTTCAAAGTGTTTTTAACATGTTTTATTAACTTTTTGCTCGTATTATAAGCTCTATTTCCTATTTGGTTTTATCGAGCTTTTACATCTGGCTGAGATAACTTTATAAATATTAATTCTTTAATATTTATAATATACTTTAATTGTACCATCTTTGATCATTTTGGTAAATGTAATTGTAAATTATATATATATATATATATATATATATATATATATATATATATATATATATATATACTCTATCCTATTTATCCTATTAAAAACGGACAAAAGTTACAGTCCGTTGACTTAGAATTGGTGCTTCATGCCATTGATCGCTGAATATGGTTAAATGTGTTCTCAGTTTTGCATTAAATTAAACTCTTATTCATCACTCACTATATATCGAATGGATACCATAATACTTAGTTCGCTAAACCTTACCATAAAGGTCCATACAAAATTTAAGACAGATCGGGTCAGTAGGTTCCGAAAGCAAAATTTCTAGAGAAAATGCAGTATTGTGGTAATTAATCCGAATTATTCCTCATTAGTCCCTAACTGTGCATCGAACGGACACCACAATTTAGTTCGTTGCACCATATTATGACGAAGGTAAATTACAATCAGGTCGACCCAGTACTTTCCGAGAAAAGTTGAATGGACAGACTAATATATATATATATATATATATACATATATATATATATATATATATATATAGTTTTTATTTGCATGTATATTTGTATATATATATACATATATAATTTTTACTTGTATATATATATATATATATATAATTTTTATTTGTATATATATATATATATATAATTTTTATTTGTATATATATATATATATATATAATTTTTATTTGTATATATATATACATATATAATTTTTACTTGTATATATATATATATATATATAATTTTTATTTGTATATATATATACATATATAATTTTTATTTGTATATATATATATATATATATATATATATATATATATAATTTTTACTTGTATATATATATATATATAATTTTTATTTGTATATATATATACATATATAATTTTTACTTGTATATATATATATATATATATATATATATATATATAATTTTTATTTGTATATATATATATATAATTTTTATTTGTATATATATATATATATAATTTTTATTTGTATATATATATATAATTTTTACTTGTATATATATATATATATATATATATATATATATATAATTTTTATTTGTATATATATATATATATAATTTTTATTTGTATATATATATATATATAATTTTTATTTGTATATATATATATACACACACACATATATATAATTTTTATTTATATTAACAAGTATTATATACTCGCTACACTAAACATGCTAATGTTTCGGATCAAATTGGTTAATTAAAAAACAACTGTTCCTCATCAGGCGAGAGAAATAAAGTTTATGTCTGCTATTCAGAACATCTTGTCCTTAAATGAAGAAGTGAAATATATTTTTTTATTGATAAAAAAATAAAATATTACAACACTAACTTGAAATGGGAGAGGTGATACCAAGTGACATTTTAGACTTAAAAATTGACGGTGGTGTGGGGGAAGAAGATGCCAAAAGTTAATAAGATGAAAAAAAAAGAAGGGTAGAAAGACATTAGAAACAAGAGTAAGTGTCAGGTAAAATAGAAGAAAAAGGAGAAAGAAAGGAGAAAAAGAAAGGAAAAGAAAAAAAGGAAATAGAGAAGAACCGAAAGACGTAAGGGATACGTAAGAGGTCAGTATAGTTACATTACATTTCAGTAAGAAAGGGGGAGGGGTTAACACAATATGGCAAGTTTAGAAGTGTTTAAATTAAGATGTCAACAAAAGTAAGAAAGGGGGAGGGGTTAACACAATATGGCAAGTTTAGAAGTGTTTAAATTAAGATGTCAACAAAAGTAAGAAAGGGGGAGGGGTTAACACAATATGGCAAGTTTAGAAGTGTTTAAATTAAGATGTCAACAAAAGTAAGAAAGGGGGAGGGGTTAACACAATATGGCAAGTTTAGAAGTGTTTAAATTAAGATGTCAACAAAAGTAAGAAAGGGGGAGGGGTTAACACAATATGGCAAGTTTAGAAGTGTTTAAATTAAGATGTCAACAAAAGTAAGAAAGAGGGAGGGGTTAACACAATATGGCAAGTTTAGAAGTGTTTAAATTAAGATGTCAACAAAAGCAAACGAGTTAAGAGGGGAATAGTAAGTTACAGAGAAGGGTTTGTCACACATAAATATTTGTATACATGTCACTAAACATGGCAGGACCACATATTTATGTGTGAACATTATTACAAACTCTAACTTACTATTTCCCCCTTTAACTCGATGCGGATGACAAAATCTTTTAGCGAACATATAAACACGCAGACAACTGAAATTTGTATAATAGACTGGGTTCCCAGCGTTGCCCGGTCGTAAAAAAGTATGACAACAGAGGCGAGGGGCGGCGTTATCCAGCCTTACAAAAAAAAAAAAAAAAACAACAGCAAAAAAAAAAAAAAAAAAAAACGGAACGAATGGTATCAGCCAGAAGCGAAGCCGAAAGCAAAATTTTGAAAGCAAAAAAAAAAAAAAGAAAAAAAAAAGACAAATAATAAAAAAAAAAGGTTCCGAAACGGCTGAGCCTATCTTTTGAAAATTTCACACACAGATAATTTATATGTCTGGCAGGATTCTTAGATGTTTTGTACAAAAATTAATCCGATAAGTATCGAAAATCGAAAAATTCCGATCTTAAAAATAGTCTTTCTTCTCTTTTAGATATAAAAAAATAATTTTTACAGGGGAATATTTTACATTACACTGGTGTAACCTTGGACGGTGTAACGTAAAATATTCCCCGGCAAAAATTCTTCTTTTTTATCTATGAGAGAAGAAAGACTATTTTTAAGATCGTCAAGCTTAGTTGACGTGATATTATAAACAAACACAGATAGAATTTGATGAACGACATTATCATTATTAGTATTTTATTTATTTATTTATTTATTTATTTATTTATTTATTTTGCGAATTAGTCTTCCAGACAAATTATTCCTTGTAATATATAATAATCAATAGAGAATTGATTCTGTAATAATACATACGCGATCTGCACAAATCAAAATATCGTGTTTAAGTGTGTTGTACGACCGGACAACACCAGACGTCTAGCTAATGAAATAATAAGTGAATTATGCCAACGTTTGCCTATGGAGAGGTGGTATTTATTATTTAACAACTATTCTGTTTTTAAATATCGAAAATAGTTACATGATTAAAAAAAAACTGATTAGCCCCTATTGTATTTGCCGGTGTAGAGTTATGTCAGTTGATTATGTTATGTTGGGTTCTTTTTTGTATGTGTATATTTAAAAGTCGGCTTACACAAATTCTTAGTCTACAGTATTCGAATTTAGACATGCGAATTGACTGATATTGAGCAAGTTGTATAGTCTCTTTAAATTCATAAACAGTATATAAGGCTCGATCGAAGCCGGGCTCAACTACTAGTATAATAATAAATACGAAATCTGTATAAAATATCGTATTTAAGCGTATTTTACAATCGGGCAATGCCGGGCGGCCTGCTAGTATGAACAAAAAAAAGAGTTTGTAGCTCTTTAAAAAAACGCTGAGGTAGCGGAAAAAATAAATAACAGTGTTTCGACATTGTTAATATCGCTAAAAACTCCAACAACAAATCTTTATATATATATATATATATATATATATATATATATATATATATATATATATATATATATATATATATATATATATATACTGTGTGTGAAAAATCAAGACTTCAAGACAAGGTGTTGATGGCAACAAAAAGTGTATTTCATTTTATGTTTCAATTGTTTCAATGTCCAGTTCGACAATTTCAAGCATTATATCGTTTGAAAATTTTCAAAAACCAGCATTTCTTCAGACTTTATGAATAAACAAACTTTTGGCAATGGAGCATTTTTTTAATAGAAAGGAAAAAAGCGGGTTAACTTTTATTTATTTATTTATTTTTGTATGTTAATTTATATATATATATATATATATATATATATATATATATATATATATATATATATATGTATGTGTATATATATATATATATATATATACATACATATATATGTGTGATTGTTTAATTGAAACAATTGTAACATAAAATGAAATACACTTTTCGTTGCCATCAACATCTTGTCTTCAAGTCTTGCTTTTGCACACACAGTATATTAATGCTCAATTATGAAATGTGATAATTTTGTAGCTTAATCCTTAAGTCAACCTTTTTTGGCTTAAAACCTATTGGTATATGAAAATTTACTGAATTACACGAACTCTGTATATTACATATAAGTCTATATATATATATATATATATATATATATATATATATATACATATATATATACATAATGGTTCCATAAAACACAAAAACAGGGCAAGTGCTATCTTTATGCGACATACATACTATTTTAAAGGGGAATGCGTTTCTTTTATCAAATATTTTATAAAGAAAAATCCCATCCTCAATTTTTCTATCTAAATCCAGAAATGTAGCCTGATGTCCTCTATGTTCACAATTCGATTTTAATTCGTTTGGATATATAAGATGTTTATTTTTTTCGAATTCATCATTATCGTTTATACATATAAGGTCATCTATAAAGGTCATCTATAAATCTCCTACACCCATGAAAGTTATATGTTTTAGATATATCAGTTTTTAATAGTGATGACATATATATATATATATATATATATATATATATATATATATATATATATATATATATATATATATACAGGAGTCTACGTAAATACAAATTTGCCCAAAATGGTGCAGGATCCAATCCCATTGGGATACCTATCGTTTGGAGTAATATTTTATTTCCTATTTGAAAATAGCATTCTTTAATAAGATGACTTACAAGTATTTTTAAAATACCTTTGTATATATATATATATATATATATATATATATATATATATATATATATAACTACTTCATTTATTCACATACAATTAATGTACGAAAGTATAAATTTATACGTAAACTAAGTATTTACTTCAACAGTGCTCAATACGCAGGTAGAGCTAGTTAGTAAGTTATAAATATATATGGCGTTTAAGCTACACCGAATATTCCGCGTTTCATCCACTCTAGGATTCTTCAGGCTTATACGAGATCTTTGTGGTTATCTCGTGTTTTTATATACGCACCTACTATTGATTTTTGGTTAGCCAATCAGCTTTCTAGTATCCACCGCGCTCTTCCTAATCGGCCAATGAGCAGGCACTTACAGGACAAAGGCTCAGTTGACCTCCAGTTGACCCGTCCCTTTGTGTGTGCTATTTAGCCTAGCTATCTAGCGTCTTGACCTGTTTTAAATCTAGCTAACTTTTATTTATTTATTTATTTATTTTTATATGTTAATTTATATATATGTATGTATATACATACATACATATATATGTGTGATTGTTTATGTACATGCATGCTTATTTATTTGTTTATTTTCTATTGTTTATGTTAGTTTTAAAATTATTTTGTATCTTTATCCGAGAGTAAATTTTATCCTGTGAACACAGTTGTTTGCTATTTCTCTGCTAATGTTTAATAGGTGTTGGCGTTCCTTAAAGTGTATGATAGCAAATTCTTCATGAAGGCATAATCTACATGTGTTTGCTTGTCTTATTATTTTCCATTCGACTACCGTCGAACGTCCGCTTCCCTTGAGTTCCCAGTATTTATTTGCTAGCGTTGTTTTCATACTGTGTTTTTTATTATTGAATGTACTTTTGTGGTCATAATATCGAGTTTTGAAATCTAACGAAATCACGCTTTTGGTTAGACATTTATTTTGAAGTGGGCAAAGTGTGCGGTACCTACAGTTGCATTTATTTTGTTCGTTATTAGTATTTTTATTTTTATTTCTAGTATGGTTGTTGTTTTCCGGAATTGGTTTATTATTATTATTATTATTATTATTATTATTATTATTATTATTATCATTATTATTATTTCTAATAGTTATATATGTGTCATTTGTGTTAGGTTTATTTTTGTCATGGTGTCCACTTTTGTATTGTTTATTTTGTTGTTGTTTTCATTACTTTTATTTAATATTTTGTTATTATGTGCTTTAATTATCATCTATAAATTTTCGCAGCAGCTGTAGGATAATTTTAGGGTATTTTATTGAACATTTTGTGTAAGGCATTGGTTGTGGGAAAGTGCTTTTCGATAAAGTCTAGAAATTTCTTGCCAAGTTTTGTTTTTAACATTTGATTGTATGGCGCCGTATACCAGATTATATTTCTTTTTCTTCTATTTTTAATGTTATTATAGTTATTGGTGTTTTGTTGCTTGTATTTGATATCAATATTTTTGTATCCATTATTTTTTAGGATTGTTTCAGATATTGGTTGACCTGTTAAATGCATTTTTATCGCTTGAGTTATTACTGAGTCTACTTACGATAGAGTTAGGAATGTGCTTTATAATTGATGGTGGATAATTGGACTTAGGGTTTACGTATATTGGATTATCGTAATCTTTTAAGTAGGGTTCATATGTGTTTTCATCTAAATTTAACGTGACGTCCAGGAAGTGTGTTATTTTTATGTTAGCTAATACCTCTACTTTTAGGCCTAGTTTTTTCATTTCCTTGTGTATGATTTTCTTAAAGTTATCTTCTTTGACTTGTTGGGGTCTTTTATTATAACTAGTCCATCATCTCTGTATGGGCCGATATCCGTAGTATCAAATATGCTTGTAAAGGTATATAGAATGAATAATCCCACAAGATCTGATGCCTCTGCAGAATCTCGGGCTCCCTTCGCCAAATCAAATGAATTTGTCATTTTAGTTTTTATCCATTGGTAATTGTTATTTATTAGAACTGATTTTCTACAATTTTTAATGCTGTTGATTTCTTCCGAGGATATATCAGTGTATGCCTCGGCAAATTCTAGGGCAATGTTGAAAAGTTCTTCGGATATCGAGTGATAGAAGTCTATGATGTCGAACGGTATAAATGTACATTTATTTTTGTTTTCTATTTTTAAACCAGGTGATTGCTTTGGCAGTATTTGCCCACTGGTTTAATTCTAGGTCTTGTTTGATTTGTTTGTTTACTCTAGAAAGTATAGTTTTGCTAATTCTACCTATTTCTGGTTTAGTTTGAGTTTATCAAGCGGGTGCTGGGATTATTATTGAAGTCCCATTTGTGGTCTTTGAGCAGAATGTATGCCTCTCTAGGTTTCAATTTGCCAACTTTAACGCTAATTTTTAATTTATCGGTAATTTGTTTACTCTCAGTATTTATTATATATATGTAGTCGCATTCGTTTGTATCCAGTTTTTGTAGTTTTTTGTAATGTTTTCTCTGATTAGTTTGTTTGTATCCATTTTTTTGGATGTCAAAACTAAAACTAACACAAATGACACATATATAACTAGTAGAAATAATAATAATAATAATAATAATAATAATAATAATAATAATAATAATAATAATAATAATAATAATTCCAAAAGATCGGCGATAAACTATATGAGAAATATTTGGAATCAAGTCTCCTCTTGCTGTTATTTCAGATCATTTGAACCATAGCAGCAAGTTTTAGTTTCTCCTTCATCAACACCAGAGGTTTTGAGGATAAACAGTAGCGTCCAAAACTAAGGGACAACATTTTAAAACTTAATATTTGTGTGAAAAGCTGAAAATTTTGACAACTGGTTGTCGTTATCATCCATAATAATATACTAAAATTTACATCATTTGCAAAGGATAGAAAAGAATTATAACAATTATTTATTTAGAACCGTCTGATATTGCCCGTGAGCAATTCAGACGTAACCCGTCCGTCTAGAGATGTTCCACCGATATCCAGCGGGAAGGTTTAATTAAGGACTTCATAAAATGAGGGGTGGACGTAAATTAAGACCGTCCCCTCACATTTACCTACCAGTTGGTTAAGGGAGTCATGCCCCTCTCCACTAACTTTGGGCCCGGTATCGCCCTTTTGGCTGCTTTGATCATATTCCAGAGTGGTATGGTGCGCCCGACCTTGGTGGCCTCAGATTTGGAAAGCTCCACCGGTCTGGCTGTATAACACGATCATCCGGCTACTGGCTTATGACCGGCATCACAGGTTACACTCAATGTCTTAGAAACGGTCCCATGAAAATGTGAAGATGGGATAGTCATTAGTGTATCGAGAAGGAAAGCATACCTGAGATGTTGGATGCGGGGTGTGTGGCTCCTTTATTCTCTCAAGATGATATCTTCACCTCGGTGGCATTATGGCTGGAATCTTCTTCCTTCGTCCTTCGGACCGCTTCGTTGTTTAATGGAGACATTTATGGTAGACACAAGAAAACACACAACACAACACAATCGCCATATATGAGAAATACAATTAACTATTTATTCTACAAAATGTAAACAATATATACACAAAGACAATTTACAATGGATAACCTTCAAAATTAAATTAACCTAACTAATGATGAGAGGAGGGGGACAGAAAATACGTGCTCACCTCATGCTGCCCGAATGAAAACAGAGGCCGATAGAGAAAAGGGAATTCTAGGGTTGCATTAGTGTTTATCCTTCCGCTTACTGCCAAATTACCACCTAGCCATGCTGAACAGTGTGTTAGCAACCGTGGCACTGCGATATAGTGCCACAGCTGGTTTTAATCCATCGAGCAGGAGGGCTGACGGTTGAAGCCCTTCACTCAGTAGGTGGGCAGTCCCACCGACCCGGATCACCTCTACACACTGGTCTATTTTCGACATTGCTAATGACAGCAGTGTCTGGAGTTATGGTGTGTCCGCTTAAGGTGAGGCATTCAAGCAATGAAGCATCAGGAATAATGCTCACGGTCAGCACTTTTCTTTCGGCATAGCCTGCTCCGACGTCCATATCACAGATATGGACATCAGAGCCCAAGCTAGACATGGTTCTAGAGCTCAAACCAGTCTCCTCACCTCGGGCTGCTGACGAAAGGGCACCACCAGGTGTGGCAACGGATGCTAGACACAGTCTCGGGGCGCCACCGAATGTGGCAACCCCCGCAATGAACGGTGATGGCAAGACAGTGGCTCTAAGAATTGGGGTTCCACCGGGTGTGGCAACTCCGGCAATGGAACTCAAGGGCACATCAGAGTCCCTTTCCATCACTTGTAGCCCCAACTCCCGACAGGAACCCACCGATTCAGAGTGAGGAGACCATTACCGAATTAACGGTATTTGGACCTCCTTGAACCTGCCAGCTGCTTAAGTTCTGGATGTAATTTATAGATTTTTCTGATTGATTAAAATCAATAAACATTTATTATTTCATTATTCATACGAGCCGTGAAACATTAACTTTTGTTTAAAGGCAAAGAAATAAAAACGATAATTCGGCCATCGGCAAACAGGCAGACACTTTTCCGATTCCGATACCGATTCTGATACTCCCAAAAGTTTCGATTTTTTTGATTCCCGATTCCGATTAATCGTCCCAACACTAATACAGTGGGGAAAGATGAAATTGTCGCCTCTACAAAAGACGACTTTGTCCCCTTCTCTCACTGGCATCCTCCTCCCTTGACTTGAACCCGCTGGACAACTTCATTTGGTCATACGTCGAGAACATCACCAACCTGACCTCCCACAACACCAAAGCCAGCCTGACCGCCGCCATCGATCGATTATTCACCGAGCTCCCACCGGCGCTTGTGGAAAAGGCATGCTCCCAGTTCTGGACTCGTATCGAGGCAGTGATTGAGGCTGAAGGCGGCTACATTTCTTAGATGTTAGCTCTACTATATAATTAAGTTACTTGAATTGATTTTTTTCAATAAGCGAAGCACATAATCAAATGTGAATGAAAAAACACAATGGATGTGACAAGATTCGAACTTGTTTCGTGGATTTTTGGAGTACGAAATTTATAGTGCATTTCTATTGCGCAAGTTTCGACGATATCGTTTGAGAATGGATGTGTGTGTGTGTGTGTTTGCGCACGCGCAGGAGTGTATCTTTCATGGGTTATTTTTAAACCGATTATTATTTTAATTTTCAAAATTCTTATATACAACCCAGGGAAAAATAAATTTAATGAATTTTCCACATTTTTATGTCTTAATTGACACTTAACAATCCATTCCATTATTATGTACTCTTTATCCTCACCTCAGCCTCACACACACATATATCACACACACACACACACACACACACACACACACACATATATATATATATATATATATATATATATATATATATATATATATATATATATATATCATGATTACGACTTCTGGGAAAATGTTTGCATGACTAAATTAAATATTTTAATTTTGAGGTTTAAAATTCTTCCTATAAATCTCCGGAGTCTCTTTTTTTTTTATTATATCCCCAGAGAAATCCGCATTCATCCACCCAAAGATATAGCTGAATGACGCCTGAGCGAAGTGATTTGATTACACATTTTTTAAACTCGTGCGACGTCTTTGAGATCTTTAATGTGTGTATGTGCGTGTGTGTGTGTGTGTGTGTGTGTGTGTGTGTGTGTGTGTGTGTGTGTGTGTGTGTGTGTGTTTTGCATTGCTTCTTCCTGCAATATTAGCTGGAATAAGATATTTGTATATTATAATTAAACCTTTTATAAAACAATATTAGTGTCTATTGACTTTGCATACATTCACTTTTAATGTATTCTATAACACACACACACACACATATATTTCTGTAGAAATATATTTTCTTATAATATATATCAATCCTTATTTAAGAAGCTCAATGTAATTACAGAGCAATATAGAGAATAAATGACAAAAATTTATATTCCAAAATTCGTGATGTTGACCACCTTATAATTTATTCCTTTAATTCAGTTGACTTATACAATTCTTGACAGTATCTGTTTCGTAGCGCAAAATCAATCACTAAATTATTATATCAATCAGTTAATCTATTATGGCCTTAACTCATCAGAAGAAATAGCAACGATCAATCTGTCAAAAGGAAATCACACTTCGTAGTCATCTAATTTACATGCATTCTCGAAAATCCAAAAGCAATTAAATCACTAATATTTTATGTTGTATGCGCTTTAGAGAAAGAGTGACTTTTTTTAACATAGCCATCTAATTTACATGCATATCAAACCACAAAAACTAAGGACTGCGGAGAATAGTAGAGCTCACCACCCACTAGATTGTGTAGACGATTTTGAACTTGAAACCAAAAAGTGTCATCTGGATGGCATTTTTCAGATGAAACAGTAGCATTCAACACATGCCACTCCAAATTTAACAGAGTCTAAACCATTGTTCTCTGTTGATTGCAGTATTTCTTTGGTCCTGTGTAGTTCTAGGAGGTTCCTAAGCTTTGTCTCCCCTTACCCTTTTGAGAAGGGATTAGTTTATTGCTGTAAGGAAGGTGAGCTCCCTCTATCGTGCTAGAAAACTACTCACACCTGAGCGAATTCTGTATCTCAACAAGGCCACCATTCGACCATGCAAGGGGTATTGTTGCTACATCTGGGCTGGTGCATCTACCACTAGTCTCTCCCTCTTTGATAGACTCCCAAAAAAAAAGAGTCCCTAATCTAATAGGTCCTGCTTTGTCAACTAGGCTCACACCACTGTCCCATCGCCGCAGTGTTGCATCCCTGTGTCTGTTTTACAAGTATTTTAATGAAGTGTGCTCCGATGAACTTACTGTCTCTGTTTCTGTCTCTGTCTGTCTCTCTCTCTCTCTCTCTCTTTCATTATCTCTCTCTCTATTTATCTATCGATCTTAGTTATCTATGAGTTTCACTGACTGCCTTTCATTATACAGGGTAGTACAACAAAGTTGTTGCCCTAAAGAAAACAACACTACAACTTTATTTTAAAACCTTTATTGAAAAAATCAATTCAGGTAACTTGATTATGTAGTAAAGCTGACATCTATTCAATTTAACCCCCTTCAGCCTCAATCACCGCCTCGATAAGAGTCCGGACAAGGATCATGCCTTTTCCACAAGCGCCGGCAGGAGCTCGGCGAAGACTCAGTGGATGGCAGCGATCAAGCTGGCTTTGGTGTTGTGGAAGGTCATGTTGGAGATGTTCTCGACATATTACCAAATGAAATAGTTCATCGGGTTTAGGTCAGTGGACGAGGGGCCAGTGATAAAAGTGGACAAAGTCGTAACACTCCGTCTGGAAACAAGCTTGGGTCTCTTTGGACTTTAATGCTGGCACCGAGTCCTACTGCCACACACCAGGATCTGATTGCACCAGGGGATCACCACACTCTTCAGCACATCCAGATACACTTTGGTTATTACTTTCAAGCCCACTTGAAAGATGGGAGGTGGCATGATGTGGCCTTCACTTGAAAACCACACAAAAGACCATAATTGTTGGCGGAAACTTTGTTTTCATCACCCTGGGCACGTTCCTGTTATTTGTAGCAATGCAGCGATGCATTTTGAAGGTGTTGGCAATGGTTCCTTTGTCATAACTTGGATCAATAGTGAGCATGAGTTGTACAGCGGCGCATCTCCAATCTGGTTCGTATAACCTTGTGTCACTTTCAAACATGATAGAAGGCTCCTGTCGCTCTTAGGATGTGTACACAACTGGCCAACTAGTAGATGGTCTACAACAAAAAAGAAAGTCGGTTTTCATCTAACGGAAATGGAATTATGTCGTCTTTTCTATGGCGACAATTTTCTCATTACACCCTGTAATATTTTTTTGTTGTCTCTGTAAGCAGTTTGAGAAAACGCGAGTCTCATTTTGTAATGTGGTCATCCCATTAACATATGTGTGTCTATACATGTCACAAACACGTATATAAATTAGATGGAAAAATAAAAGAGTTGTAGCAGACACAAATAGACCCCTTTTCTTCTCGCGCATTCGCTTCCTCTGATTAGGGAAATTCCCTAAAGAGTAACATTTGTTTACTTTTTAACAACAACAACAATAATAATATACAAGAAATCTTACAAACTGCCTGTCCCCGAAAACCCAAATATCGAGGAGGGAGAACACTAACCAGACTTCCACTGAAAAGATACGATGACTACGAGCATTTTCGGAAGCTTATTGCCACTCAACCCTCAGAGAATGACTGTCGCCAGCAAAAAATCTGAATATCACAACGACCGTTTCATCTTTTAAGTATATAGAATAAAACAAAGTTTGAATTAACAGTAAAAAAAACAAACAAACAAAAAAACAGATACACATCTACATAATTTACCGTAAACAACTCATAATTCGCAGTATACCGTGATCTACGCAAATATACATAACTCTTGCACTACGTTGCCTGTTAATGTCACAAAATAAAATTTAAAGATATGAGAGGAAGTTTTTCCGTTATATTCAACTGCAGAGGAAAATAACAGAAATTGTACAAAAGTGGCTGGATTAGTTCAGGGGTAATGTCGAAACTCATTCCACTAAATAATTTATGTGATATAAATAAAAATTTCATTTATTTATTTGGTGTAAATAAGGTTTATTGAAAAGAAAACAGGGCTTATATCTCGATTCTTGCATTTTGCTTGAGATTTCATCCTATGTTTTAAACTCCCTCATGTATGTAATGTGTATGTGTATTGTCCTATAAATTTTTTTTTGTGTGTATTGATATTCATATTAAAAAAACTTTTTTTTTTATTTATTTAAAAAAAATCACAACTTTGTAATATATGGGTCGTGGAATTGCATTCACTAGCAAAAGATCAAGCTAATTTGCATATTTTTTTTAAACATTCATTTTAATTAATTCCCTATTAGTTTTTTCGGTTTTCTCATCGGATGATCATCTTTAGTGAACTATTACGTGTAATTATATTCATGCAGATAGTTTACACGATTTATACTTGCATAATATTTGCGTAAAAGTTTATAGTAAATGTAAACCTCTTTTTATGTGTATTTATGCATGCATATGCATATTTGTTGTCAAAATTTTGCCTACCAAACTCCTCGGTCGGTTTTTGGTCTACAGACATGAAACTTAATATATAGGGTATTCGAGCCATGCTAAACTTTATATCTATGTTCTAGCCAGGGAAAATCGGTACAAAAGTGTGAAAATTAAAAAAAATGAAATTTGCCAGGGGAATGTCGAACGAAAGCATGACGAATATGCATGCGTAACGTAGTAGCTATTGGTTCATGATTTAATTGTTAGTCTTGCAACAAACATGTCTTCATAAGTCAGGCATCAACGTCTAAGGAAAAAATAAATCGTAAGCTAAACATTTTGATTTTGATTCTTAGTGGTGGTGCACGAGTCATTTTTTTTTTTTTAACTTTTTAAATTATCACTATATATTGGGTCCAATATAATTTAATAATAATAATAATAATAATAATAATAATAATAATAATAATAATAATAATAATAATAATAGATACGAAATCTGCATTAATCAAAATATTATATTTAAGTGTATTTTACGACCGGGCAATGCTGGGCGACTTGCTAGTGTACACACACACACACACACACACACACACACACACACACACACATATATATGTATATAATGGAATTCATTTTTTTTAAGCATTGTGTGAGTTTTATGCTTTAAAAAAGTGGTATAAGGCTATAACAATGTAAAGAATATAATGTTGGTGTTTTGGAAGTAAAACAAAAACAAGTGATTTTAAATAAATCTCTCTCTATATATATTTATTTATTTGGTAATCTTTTCTGTCAATAATAAGGTTTACTTGAAAAGGAAAACTTATGCACATGCATGACATTGTCCCATAATATATTTCGGGGAAAGCCCTCTTTAACAAATAGCGGTTGTTGAAATCTTCTTGAAACGTTTGAACCTGGAACCAGAGTTGCAGAAAATATCTCAGCGGTAAATAGGGTAAATATATATATATCTACAGTTGATTTTGAATTGACGTTTCTGAGATGAGGATTCGTTATTTGTATTATTATTCACCGGACATTTAATACGATGTGGGAACCAGTAATCATAAACACTAGATAATATATACAAGTAATAAGTAAAAACATTAATATTTATATATAGAGAGAGATAGATATGCATTAATATATAGAGACAGAGTGTCATTTTCACAACGTTTTGGTTGATGTAACCTCCGACCTTCTTCAGATGTATCTTGTCGAACTCAGGAATGTTTCTGTCGAACTCGGGAATTTGGAAGGAATTTCGAGTGGAACCCTTTATTTACTTCACGAGGTAGCATGTTCTTGTTCCGTCATGACTGGATAGAGGTATGTATTTTTTCGGTCGCTCCCACTTCAGGAGAATATCATTTTTACTATTGATTTTTCCAAGTACTCTAACCACTGCGCCACGGGTTCTTGCGGACAATTCTAGCACGGATTTTAAGAGCCTTAAACTTATTTTTATTTCTAGTTATAAATATCACTAATTATTACTAATTATTACTATATATGTTCGAAAGATTATATAGAAATATCTACAGATGAAAAAAAAAAGATATTTAAATATATATATATATATATATATATATATATATATATATATACATATAAAAGTGTCTGTCTGTCTGTCTGTGTACATTTCCCTACGCAATAACTCTGTAAATTTTTAGTCTATAGACTCGAAATTTGAAATGCCGGGTACTGAGATTTGGGAAAATCGATGTGACGGGGGTCAGCCAGAAATTTGTCTGTTAAGGGGTCAAATTTCAACGATTTGACCTTTAAGAACTCTACCAAACTCCTCCGACAATTTTGGGTCTAGACACTTGAAATTTTAGATATAGGTTCCTTGAACCTGGATCTAACTTAATAAAGTGATTTGAGCCCGAAACTATAAATTTTAAGGGGTCATAATAGGGGTCAAATTAAAAAAAATTTACTCTTTTTTTTTTTTTTGCTCAGCATACACCTCCAAACACCCGGGCAACGCCGGGCTGAAATGCTAGTATATATATATAAGTGAACGTGTCTGTGTGTCTGTCTGTGTATCTGTCTGTGTATCTGTGTACATTTCCCTACGCACTAACTCAGTCAATTTTTAGTGTACAAGCTCGACATTTGATATACAAAGTACTGACATTTGGGAAAATCCATGAGATCAGGTTTCGGCCAGAAATTTGGTGGGTAATGGGTCAAAGTTTAACGATTTAACCGTTGAGAACTCTACCAAACTCCTCCGATAATTTTGGGTCTAAACACTTAAAATTTTGGATATAGGTTCCTTTGACATGGATCTAACTTAATAACTCGATTTGAGCTCCTAACAAAAATTTTAAGGGTAATAATAGGAGTCAAAGTTTAAAAAATTGAGCTTTTTTTTTTTTTGCTCAGCATACACATCCAAACACCCGGGCAACGCCGGGCCGAAATGCTAGTATATATATATATATATATATATATATATATATATAATGATGATGAAAATAATGGAAATAGTATTCCGACAAAATAGAAAAATAATAAGGAACAAACCGTATTATGTGTTCATCAACGTTTCGTCTTTATTTCGAGACTTCCTCTTGATGAATGAGATTAAGAAACAAAAAATACCAGTACAAAATATTTGATAATGTTTCACGTGCAAAGTGTGACGCAGTTCTATTTCAGAAAAATGGCGTCACTAAAATTTCTCTCTCTTTAACATCACCAGCCCCCCCCTCCTTTTTGAATTTCCAACGTCTTTTTCCGTTGTCTGAAATACACTTTGTTGTGCTATTTAGTATACTTTGTTGTGCTATATCGTATACTGGTGTGAGGATTTGTGAAATTATGGGGCGGAGTGGATTTCCACGTTTGTGTAGTTTGATTTTCCCGTATATATAGCCAGGTTTATAGCCTCCTATGATTTTATGAAGTTTTATTGAATCTGTGTCTTTATTATTGTTGGTGATTATTTGGTTGATTTGTTTTTTTTAAGTTTCAGTATTGTTTCTATTTAGTTTTGTAAATTTCGTTCTGTCTTGTAGAATATTTTTTATTTTGTCTAGGTAGTCATTTTTGTTGAGGACTACGTAGATGTTTGTTTTGTCGCCTATCTTAATGGTGATATCTGGATTTTGAAGGAGATTTTTGGCAATATTTTTTTAATGATTGGTTTGGTATTTGTTTCTCGTTTTTTGGATTATAGCGTTTTTTAATACCTTCGGCTCTTAGAATGTCTTGTATGTTTGGATGTGATTATTTCTTTTTCTTTTAAGTTTGTTATTTTTTTATACAGTATCTCGAGTTCGATTTTTTTTATAGTTTAGATCGTATTTTTGTGTAGCATGGCAATTAGGTCCAAGATTTAGAAAGTCTGTCTCGTTTTTGTTAAGGATTGTTGTAGATAGGTTTATGTAATTATCTTTGTTTTCTGGTAAGTAAATATGTCCGTTGTATAAGTTATTTAATTTTATTTTAATTTTTAGTGCTACTTCTTCATTTTCGATGTTGTTGTGGATTTCCTGTTGTATTTCGCGGTATTTGGTTCCAGTGCAGTTTTTGTGGATTTCTTCTTTGATGTTTTTTAATTCTTGTTCTAGGTGAATTGTTTCGTTTTCTGCTGTTGATATTTCTTTATTAATAATATTTTCCCTGATCTTTCGGATTTCATTTTGATCTGCAGATCTATGTCCTTTGAGTTTTGTATATTTAGGCTGAATTTCATTATTCGCGCATATTTTATTGAAGAGGATCTTCGTTCTTCTTTTTATGATCTTTCTTTCGAATTTTTCTTGTTTTCGTACAAGTATTTTTGTTGTGGGATCCAAAGTTCTTATAAAGTCCCCTAGTTTACCGAACGTTTTAGGTCTCGATTGACCATCGTCAGGGTTGTTCTTCCTGTGCATCCTACTTATTGATTGATTTGTTCTCTGTTATTTTACTGCTTTTATTACTAATTTACTATGTGTAGTTTCGCTTAATTTGAACTTTTTTTTCTTTTTTCCTTCCTCTTCACCTTTATCGTATATATATATATATATATATATATATATATATATATATATATATATATATATATATATATATATATATATATATATATATATATATATATATATAAAATTTTTGAATATGAAATCAACTCCCATCAATTTCGGTATGAGGTTCTGCCATAACAACTAAATTGTTCGGAAATCCACACATGATTTGTTTATAATGGTGAAGGCTTTGTGTAGAACCAACTACATTTTTATATTACTGCTAATCTTTGTCAATGCAACAGCTGCAACAAGACAGAGCATACAATAGACCGCAGATTTTTACATCTCCTAGATGCATGTCTTAACGAAGCTGGGGGCGAATCTCCCCCAGTAAATAATGTGCCCCCAGATGCCAACCTAGATATTTCTACGACTCAGCGCGGTACATATAGGGCCTAACCTTTCCAAATGGTAACACATCTTTTACTGGCTACGATTATCATTACTTAACTTCGGTCATCTTGCGAGGACTGGTGTGCTAACGTGATTGTTCCGTATTAATATATGTTATCATATATATATATATGTATATATGTATATATATATATATATATATATATATATATATATATATTCTGGCAAACATTATTTGATTATATATGTTGCCATTAGGATCATAAAAAGGTATTTCCGTGGTGCAGATTAATAATAATTTTTTAAATATATTTTTATTAATTTTAAGTGGGGGAAGTGACGGATGATTGTAGATGTTGTTTATAATTATATCTATGGTTTTCCCTACAGGGACATTTGCAAATACCTTCCATCTTGAAGTTAAAAAAATCTTACGAAAGATCGAAAAAATGAAAAAAAAGAATCATTAAGCAAGGTATCTCCGTTGTTTTTAATAATGTTTGCCTGAATGAAGGAATGCTGCCTAAATACATTAATATATATATATATATATATATATATATATATATATATATATATATATATATATATATCGTACTCATGAAGAGAAGATTTTATACCTACAGAAACCAGTGCTTCAGGCTTCCGCAATCATCAGAGTAGGAAGAGAAATTCATACCGGTCGGGAGATTCGAACCTAGCCACGAAGCCAACTTTAACTCCATTTAGTAAGCCACGCGAATTAAGAGAATTTAATAACCTATAAACGCCAAATTCGTGCGTAAATGGTCGAGAGAGTTCAAATGAGCGAAATCGTGAACTTTGTAAAAACGCTAGCTGACTATTTTTTATTTCATTTCCTCGAGAGTGCTTAACTTTAATACTTTTTAAGGAGGCTAAATAATTATAAAACATATTTTTATGTCTACAGACACCAGTGTTTCGTGTTTCCACAATGTGTGTGTAGGGTTTTTATTTTGCGCGCCAAACACGTTCATTAATTTAGTTTACTATGTCATATGCGTTACTTTTTTTCATCCTGTAGCGGAACTATTTGTACGCGTATTAATTTTACACGAGCTGGACCCGTGAAAATTTCACGTTTTCTTTTCTTTTTTTTTTCACATACACATTATCCCATCACATATCCGTACCTTGAAACATTTACATTAACCCTTTACTGCCCTGGCCGACGAATTCACCCTGTATACTATTTTTTTAAATAGTAAATGAAGAGTACGGTAGGTAAAATGTATGTAAATATGTATATACCAAAATCACGATATTAGTGCTCCAAATATTCTCAATAAATATATCTTCATTTATGTTTTATAAATATGTTTAAAAATATTTTCAAAAGTTTTATTTAATTTTTAGCTTATTTATTTTTCTTTACATTTAGCTTATTTATTTTTCTTTACATTTGTTTGAGAGAGAGAGAGAGAGAGAGAGGGAGAGAGAGAGAGAGAGAGAGAGAGGGAGCGATAGATAGATAGATAGATAGATAGATACACAGAGTGTGTGAGAGAGACAGATAGAGATAGAGAGAGAGAGAGAGAGAGAGAGAGAGAGAGAGAGAGAGAGAGAGAGAGAGAGGGAAACGCAGTTTTCGTTAATTAAAAATTAAAAATGATGTGCGTCTTCAACCAGCCCGTGAATGCTCTGCATTTATGGAATGAGAATAAGCATTTTATGATCGAAGATCTGCTGCTTAGATATGATAACATAACTGCTGAAAATTTACTATTTAAAAAAAAATAGTACACAGGGTGAATTTCCACGGGGCGGGGACAAAAATTGAACATTTATTTGTTTTTTTTTTTTCATTGTTTATTTTTCTTTACATTTGTTTGAGAGAGAGAGAGAGAGAGAGAGAGAGAGAGAGAGAGGGAGCGATAGATAGATAGATAGACACACAGAGTGTGAGAGATAGAGAGAGAGAGAGATAGGGAGAGAAAGAGAAACGCAGTTTTCGTTAATTAAAAATATTCTCGCAACTACGACTGATTGCTGTTAGATATAAACAAATAAAAATATTAAAAAAATATATTTTAAAATCTTTTTTTTTTTTCAAGTTCGGCCCTTTTCTATACGCACGCTCAAGGCAGAGATAGATAGATAGATAGATAGATAGATAGATAGATAGAAACGCAGTCTTCGTTTTATAAATATGTTTATTTAAAAATATTTTCAAAAGTTTTATTTAATTTTTAGCTTATTTATTTTTCTTTACATTTGTTTGAGAGAGAGAGAGAGAGGGCGATAGATAGATAGATAGATATAGACACACAGAGTGTGAGAGAGAGAGATTGATAGATAGATAGATAGATAGAGAGAGAGAGAGAGAGAGAGAGAGAGAGAGAGAGAGGGAAACGCAGTTTTCGTTAATTAAAAATTAAAAATGATGTGCGTCTTCAACCAGCCCGTGAATGCGCTGCATTTATGGAATGAGAATAAGCATTTTATGATCGAAGATTTGCTGCTTAGATATGATAACATAACTGCTGAAAATGTTGTTCTCCACTTTCTGAATACCTTATTCATGGAAAATGGCATGAATTGCAACATGTTTGGTCTGCCTGAACCAGTTGGAGATCATCCTGGATATGAAGGAGATGTTGAACTAACATGGAACCCTCAAGGCAGAGAGAGAAAAAACAGATTTTAAAATATTTTATTTTTTTCAATATTTGATCTCTGCCTTGAGCGTTCGTTTAATGTGTAATCCGCTATTCCAGAATAAAATCTTCTCAACCAATCAAATTTGCCGGAAAGTGTGACACACATAGATAGATAGATAGTTACAAGCGTATTAATATATAGATAATAACGAATACGTAATTGCGTTCTGCGATTCGATCGCTGTGAATTGGATATGACCTGCGCATGCGCTGTGATAATGAGACGATTTTAATGGTGGATCAAAGAAAAGAAAGTTAGTTTCCAATGTAAGAACTTGTCGGTAATTAATTATCTTTGCAAACAATGGGCAAATGCGAATATTGGCCTCAAGGTGTACATTGAAATTCTCAGGTTGTTGAATGACTTATCGAAATTTTAATTAATGAAATAAATTCAATGTCTTTTGAATCAGTCTATAAAACATCCGTTTCGTCGATATGAAAAATATCATTCTTACATTTTTTTTAAATATATGATTCATTATGTATTATATCTACGGTTGTAGCAACTCACAGCACGACGTAATGAAAATGAAAAATCGCATTAGCACAATACTAGCTAAATACCGTACGGCATAATCACGTTGACACACCGGTTCCCGCTGAAGCACCGAAGTTAAGCAATGTTGAACCCGATCAGTACTAAATGGGTGACCATTTGGGACTTTCAGGTACTGTATATATCTCGGCATTGTTTCCAGTCGTCCTGGACTTCTATTTGCCGACATGAAGAGGTATGGTTAGAAACTGCACAACCCTTGTCACACAATTACACGCGCACCTGCCCCTAAGGGGGTATCCTTTGTCTTTCGAGACTGAACGGAGGCATCGAGCTAAATACCTGTTCCATGGATGATGCTAGCTTTTTAAAAAATACTTTTGTTCACTTCAAATAACATACCTATGTAACATAGCCGTTACATGTCAACACTCGTGATTCACGTGTTGTGTGCAGACAGTTGCAAGGAAACAAAGACAATGAAAGAATTCGACTCACTTTTTTAAAAATTGAAACAACAGACATTTATTTACAGGTACTTTCCAGAACAACACCTTGTCTCTTGTTCAAAAGTCTTTTCGTACTCCAATGCGCTTAACAAGATTCTGCCGTGTCGAATACGTGGTACTGTTTCTTTGTCCGACCACATGTAGGACACGTGTTTCCCTGTCGCTCGTCTGTTTCCACTCTATCGTGTCTCAAATACGTCTCGAATACCTCTATGTCTTGAACAGGTGTGTTATTTTTATCTCTGTCTCATCCTGTAGCCGGCTTGGTCATTTGCATATGGGTGCTGCTAACCCAGCTTCAGCGGCTCTGTTACATATTGCTATTAGCATACAAGAAATGAGATTTGTAGAGGTCAATATTCATGTGGAATTATGTGACAAGATGCTTATTTATATTATATTCAATTTCTGCATGTTCGTACTGTGGCGATTCCTAAAGGTAAGCGATTCGAAGAAAAAGAAGATCTCGAAAGTTATTATCCCCCCCCCGAATCGCCTGCCTTTGGAATCCCCTACAGTACCAACATGCAGAAATTAAATGTAACCTTTTTTATATTTTAAATGCTATATATTGAATTCTATCAAGTATTCATACAAATATATTTTTATATTGAAACTAAAACAAATAAGCTATTACCTCAAATTGTGCGTATAGATTATTTGTTCCATGTTAAAAAATACGTGCTCGATAAAAAATACTAATTTAAATAAACAATAAGTAATCATTAGTCGCGACAATAAATCTATTGCTTTAATCTAAAAAGATGCCACAAGGCAACCGAATCCTTAGGTTTTAATCGAGGCCATAATGATAAGAAAAACAAAATGAAAACTTTGAAATGCTTTTTAAACAAAATATTAATTTTTATGGTGGATTTTTGAACACATATGTCGGGGTCACTGCGAGATAGGGAGGGTGGTTTAATCAGCAACTACTAGACCTAATGAAATATAGTCTTAGTTATTTTAATTAGGTCGGACAGCTGCGCTAGTTTTGTGAAAGGAAATTAGAAATTAACTAAAGAGAAAGCGGAAACGAAAATAGTTGAAATCATATAAATATGAAATATACATGCATCTTTAGTTATATATAATTTATGAAGTTGTTAATATTCATTTTATTAGAGTTAAGTAATATATAATGGATAGATTGTAAATATATTATAGGAAGTAACAAATACAAACGGTTATAAACATTAACTAAAAATACTAGTTAATTTTATGATTTATGTATTTTTAAGTCTTAAAATTCATACATAAGGATAGATGGGTTAATCTAAAGATATATCTTTAAACCATGTGTAAAAACATTTAAGGTTAATGAGAAAATAATACTACGGTATTCTAGCGGAGAATGTCGACAATTAACTATAAGATTACCTTGTTTGTTTAATCTTGTGAGTGACTAGACTACCCGTGACCCGTTGGGTCAGTATGTTATATTAGCTATGGAATTAATTTATGAGCGTGACACTTGTGACGTAACGAAAATAGTTTTTTGTGACATAAGAGAAACATTTCTATGAAAGTATATTAAAATTAAAAAGAAAAAACAATATAAATAGATTTCTATGAGTCGTTCTGTTTAATAAGCTATTACCTCAAATTGTATAATTAAACAAGTTCAATTCATGAACTGATTTTAAAAATAATATTTTTTAAAAATCCTCAATATTAGGTAGAGCTATCTATACATATAAACATATACATACTTACACACACACACGTTCACACACTCACACATATATGTATAAGTCTACCTTCGTTTTTATTGATTTCAGGTTCAAATGATAAGCTACAGCAGAAATTGGAATATACCCTATTAAAGCATGATTGTCACAACTGGTGAATTTCAGAAATGCAATCTGAATTTGAGGACAAAACGAAATTCTGTTTTAACTTTGGAAAAATGCCACAAAAACGTATGAAATACTTCATACTGATTTTGGATTATTTTGCATGAATCAAGCATCCGTTTTTAAGGGGCATAAGAGATTCAAGGAAGGCAGAGGTCTGTGGGGGATGATAAGAGGTGTGGGAGGAGTAAGGAAGTCAAACCAGCAAAGTTGATTGTAAATTTATGCACACACAGCACGCATTTATATATATATATATATATATATATATATATGTGTGTGTGTGTGTGTGTGTGTGTGTGTGTGTATCTACAGACGCTAGTATTTCATGCTTTCGCAATACTCAGAGAAGAAAGTAATAATTACTGCTGGTCGACAGATTCGAACCCAGTTACAAAATCACCTTTGACTCTATTAGTAAGCACGTTATCTGAGCCAGCATCAATTAACACGAGAATTAAGGAAAATTAAACACCTATAAATGCCAGACGTGAGCATAACTGTAAAGCAGCCAGGGTGTTATCTGAAAACGGAAATAGTGAACGGTGCATATTTGCTAGTTGACTGCATCTTTTTTGTAAATCTAGCATGCACTTAATTATAACATTCTTTTTATATTTCTGTCGACTACCGTGTGTTATCCACGATCGCCATTTTTTTTAATATCGTGTCAGTCACGCCGACACGATACACAAAATGGCGACCATGTATCTTGGGAAGAAGGCAAAAACATTGTCTCGCTAATCAAGTATAAAATATGCGTATTTTGCAACTGTATTTATGATAGATGATTTTATTTTCGTAATTATTTGATATGTTCTCAACCACATCTAATCGAATAATCGATCTTTTAGAAACCTCATTTGCGATACTTAGTTTTGGTGTAATTTGCATTTTAACGGGCATCGTGTCCAACTTGAACAAAATATTTGAAGAAAACTAGGTGGTAACTTTTGTAAATTCAATTCTTTTATTTGTATGGTAACGATACCTTAAAAAGAAAAAAAAGTTGTTAGGTTAAGGGTCATATGGCAATATCCCTGGATTGTACTTCATTGATGCAATGTGTTTATGTGTGCCTCACATCTCTTCAAAACGTGCATAGGCGCCCACCACATACCGTTTTATTCGAGGTGAGGAAATTACGTCAACACGTTTGGTGCTGTTAGTCTTGCGGCAAGAAGCATAAAAAACGTGTTTACCATGCAGGGCTTAATGTTGCTTTATCCAAGTTTTTCAAAAACTTGTAAGAGAAGACCCACTTAAGTTTTGGTCGATTAAAAATTATCTACACTTTTTTATTCCTTAAAACATGAAAAAGTTATAGCTCGTTGATTTAGAATGAGTGTTTTATGCCAAATGGGTGAATATGGTTAAATTTGTGCTTATTTTTACATGAAATACTAATCCGTATTAATTCCTAACTGTGCATTGCACGGACATTATAATACTTAGTTGACTACCCATTATCATAGCAAAGTCTATACAAAATTTCAGCTAGATCGGACCAGTTGTTTTCGAGAAAAATTCTAGGGTAGATGCGGCATTATGGTGACTAATCCTTATTAACCCCTAACTGTGCATCGAACAGTTAGGGATTAATATTTAGTTCGATGCACTTTATCATAGAAAAAGTCCATACAAAATTTCACGTAGATCCATTCTGTAGTTTCCGAGAAAAACTGTAACAGACAGGCAAAGAGAATTATAATATAGATGTGCGAAACGAACGAGTATAAGAAAGTTATCAAGCATTTTTTTTCTTTGTTTATTCGGGTTACTCTGTTCTATGACTTCCTTTTCACTTCAACTTTTCTTCTAGAATAGAAATTACTATTAAAGTCAGTTGCTCTAAAATGGTAGTCGAATTACACCAAAAAGCGAGTGGCTTGAATAACCACCTTCTTTCTTCGGTTGGTTTCGGTACGTTCTTCTTTTCACTTTCAAAAGCAAGTGATCTATTCATAACATTCATGCTTCATTCATCTTTTGCATTTGCTAATTAATAATTTAATTACATGTGTATTGATTATTAATGCTGTTCTTGGCAATTTTCAAAGATACTATAGTCGTAAAAAAATACACTATCTGAAGCCAGAAGCTGCGCCACAAATCAAATCATTAATTAGTAAAAAAAAAATCGTTTTTCATTTGTTGGAAGCAGATTAATTTTATAACCTTAATAGATAACAAGTAAAGCATTCATGATTCCCGTGAGTGCACAGTGAACAAGGTATAAAAAAATGACTAAGTTCAGCATCCCCCTCAATTTAGCCCCAAAAGTCTTCAGGGGGCTTCAAATCCTGGTGAAAGTGAACAAAGGGTCTTAACATATGTAAATTTGAGTTCTGCACTATGCAAAAAAAAAAGAAGAAATGACTAAGTCCATCATTCCCCCTCCCCTATTTAGCCCCAAATTTGAGTTCAGCATCATGCAAAACTGCTAATAAATAAACATAGACAGAAAATTTTGGACAAATATGGTAAAATAGTCCCAAAAATGGAGTGTTTTTATTAGCCCTAAAAGAGCCCCTGGGGCACACCCAAGAGTTATCGCGAAGTATAGACAAACCAAATTTAATAGAAATCAGTTACAACTTTTCAGAAAGTTTTATAAAAATCGTAGGCATCATTTTTTTTAATAAGCACAAAAGTGTCAATTTTAGCTATTTTAACCCGAAAGCCACCCCTAGGGGGGAAACCACAGTTTTCCTGGAAAATCCGTTCTGTTACTTTTTTACTCCTATCATGTTTAATGTTTGTGCAAAATTTCCAAAAATTCCAAGGCGTAGTTATTGAGAAAACTGCAGACAGACAACGGACAAGGGTGAATTACAGGTCCACCCTCCTTTTGTCGGGGAACGAATAAACGATTTGGAGGAGATTCTTTCGATAGAAATCAGGATTTGTAGCAATATTATTGAAAGAATTTAAAACGAAGCTAATATTTTCTGAGAAATTAACATCGATTCAACTTGTCAATTATCAAGTGATACAGCCAATTAAAGCATACATTTTAATTATGGAATTTCTTTAAGATGTAGTCAAAATGTAAATTACTAAAACTCCATCACATTTATAGAAATTGAATGTAAATGTATTTCATAATTTATTCGTTTTATTTTGAAAAAAAAAGTCTTTTGAACGATGTTGTTATTAAAACTTAAATTCTTTTCTACAGTTTGCATTTTGGAGACGGAAGTGCTCTTTTGAGATAAGTGACTTCTATATTAATCGTACTTTTTTATTTTTAGATTCAAATATTAATAACTACATTTTATTTAAGTATTTAATTTATGTATTTCTGTTGTATTAAATGCTAGCTTTTTTCTCGTCCATAAATGTTTATTTATCTACTAAGTTGATTGCAAAAATAGATTAGGTACTTGTATTCATTTTTAGTTCGTGAGAGGGGAATCTATCACCATATTTTCCTTTAAACATGTCCGCTGGACTTTTATTAAGTATAATACTTATAAATTTTTTAATGGAGAGTAGAAAACGCATTGTGGATGCGTTATCGGCAGATCCTGTTACTCTCGCTTCTCCTTATTTGTCTCTCGGTACTCATTTTTTAATGAGTGATTTTTCTGACAAAGGGAGAAGAAAAAGCTGTTTTCTAGGTTGGCAGTATTTTGCACGAACAGTTGGCAGAGATGGCGGAAATTTTCTGTTCTATGTCTATCCTTGTAGCCATGTCACTATTAAGGGTGCTGGAGGTAAACGTTTTGTCTGGGCTGACGTTATCCGCCTGATAGTCAGGGACCCGAACCTTGGATTAACCACTAAGGAGGCTGTCCTATCAGCAGGTGCAAAGTACTGGGGCTGCTGTATTGCCATTTGGTGAATGGATTCTGGACCATGCAGTAGCTTCTGGCGGGGCCTCTCGATGCCATAATAGTGGGTAATTGTTACGGCTTTACCTTATCATGTTCTACAAAAAATAAAAAAAAATTCTTCGTTTCTTTCTCTCTCTTAGTTTCCCCTCTCTGTCCTGCTCTAAGTAAATCTGACGACCTAGTCCACAAATTCCAAAATTCCATCATGACAAGTTTCAAGAAAAAATATACGATTAGACCGGGTTCTCCAACTTCCAACGTAGACCCCTACTACCATGTCTCCTTCTCCAACATCAGGGGTCTACGTTCCAACCTTCCAGAGGTTGAAACCCAATTACAGGAGATTAAACCAGACCTTTTATTTTTAAGCGAAACTGGCATTGGAAGGCTATTTCGCTAGAAGAGTTCGCAATTAAAGGATACTCTAACTTAACTTCTAAACCTGATCCCCAAGATCGCCATGGGCATGGAATATGTGCCTATATTAAAGATGGCTTTCCATGTGGTAGGGACATCTCCAGAGAAGATCCTAACTTACCCTATATGTGCTTCCGGGTTACATTAGCTAACACTACTGCATTTATATTTACTCTCTATCGCCCCTACAACAGCGGATTTACTATCTTTAAAAGCATATCTGAGAAAATTGACCAAGTCCTATCTGCTTATCCTTCAGCTAACATTCACGTATGTGGAGACTTCAGTGTTCACAACGTCGAATGGTTGACCCACTTAAACAAGACCGATGATGGGGGGAGGTTCTGTCATGATTTCTCCATTGCTTATGACCTCACTCAGATTGTTCACGAACCCACCCGTGTGCCCGACAATGACGGCCAGTATGCGAGTCTACTAGACCTTTTTCTTACAACTTTCCCTGAACTATGTTCAGTTTCTGTTCTGTCTCCTCTTGAATCTTCCGACCACTCTGTTGTATCAATTAAGATAAAAATGAAATGTAATAAGTCCCCAGACGTACCTCTCCATCGTACAGTATATCGATACACTAAGGCTTACTGGGATAGCTTCCGTACATTTATATCGGATCTACCTCTGCGTTCCATGTTTAAAAAGGATGCGTCCTCTATAGTATCAGACCTGACGGAATGGTTAATTGTAGGTATAGACCGTTTCATACCCTCTAAAAAGTTCCAGCAAAAACCTAACAGCCAGCCATGGTTCTCTCCAGAATGTGCTGCTGCCATTGCGCACAGAAATCACTTTTTCCACTGCTTCCAACGTAATAGATGTATGGAAACTAAAGCCGCTTTCAGGACTGCCAGCAACCATTGTAAGAAAGTAATAAAGAACGCAAAAGTATACTCAATCCGCCAAGTCCAAAGTAGCTGATCAGCGGCTTGGTTCCCTGCAGTTTTGGCAAATAGCAAACCGAATCCTGAACAGAAGTGTGTGCTCCATCCCAACTATCATCAATGGACCTGAGGTAATCTCGTCAGCATCAGACAAAGCCAAACTCTTTGCCAAGAACTTTGCAGCTAATTCTACCCTTTGCGACAAAGGCCGCCAACCCCCAATATTTCCTCCTGTATTAGAAAACACGCTATGTGATATACATATATCTGTACATGATATTGCCAAGCTAATCAAAAACCTTGATTCCAGTAAAGCAACTGGCCCTGACGGTATTCCAATTATAGTACTCAAAAAACTTCAACCACAACTAGCGCCAATACTTATAAAAATGTTTAAATGTTATCTTCAGGAGAACAGCTTCCCATCACCCTGGAAAATCTCATCAGTATGCCCTGTATTTAAGAATTCAGGTGATCGCTCATCCCCCTCTCAGCATAGGCCAATAAGTCTTCTGTGCGTTATGAGTAAGTTGCTGGAATCTGTGTTAAATACAGAAGTAATCAACCATCTCAACAAAAATAACCTTCTTAGTGACACTCAATATGGTTTCCGTTCTGCTAGATCTACAGCAGATGTGCTTACAGTTATATCTCATAGGATTAGCAAATCTCTCGACGGAGGCAACTTTTCTAGGGCTTGACATATCTAAGACCTTTGATAGGGTATGGCATAAAGGTTTACTTCACAAGATCTCTAGCTATGGCATAGCTGGAAATGCCTTCTCAATTATTAAATCATTTCTTTCTGATAGGTTCATAAGAGTAGTAGTTGATGAGCAAAAATCAGAAGCTCACAGTATTAATGCTGGAATTCCTCAGGAATCCATCCTGGACCCAACCCTTTTCCTGATCTACATTAATGATCTTCCAAATCACATCCTTACATCATTTGTAGACATTTATGCTGACGACACTACCATTTATGGTAGCACATCTAAGACAGTAAACGACCAAGTTCTCTCCAATTCTCTCTCCTCTGATCTTGAGCACGTAGTACAATGGGGAAAGGAGTGGCTGGTTACTTTTAATGCATCTAAAACCAAGCTTCTCTCTTTACATCATCAACATTCTGATCCACATCTGGCATCAATTGAAATGAATGGCTCTCGTCTTTAGGAGGCCTCAAGTTTTGACAAGCTTCTGAGCTTGACCATTACTCCTGATCTTAAATGGAACACGTACATCAAATCTGTTGCCAAGGCCGCTGGAAAAATGGTGGGATCTTTTTATCGATCCGGTAGATATCTCACTGCTGATACAATTCTCTATCTATATAAGAGCCAGGTACGCCCAAGGATGGAATACTGTTGACACATCTGGGCAGGAGCTGCTAGAAAGGACTTGGCCTGCCTTGATAGAGTTCAAAATAGACTTCGTAGCCTCGTAGGAGATGTCCTTTTCTCTTCCTTGCAACCTCTATCCCACAGAAGAGATGTTGCGAGTTTGTCTCCGATGTATCGTTATTTTCATGGAAAGTGTTCGACTGAGCTTCAGTCTATGGTCCTCCCTCGCCAAACTTTCACAAGAAACACTCGTCTAGCTGAAAACACTATCAATAATTCCCCCCGCTCTTTATCTGTGCCTAAATCTAAACGTAGATTCCATGAACAAAGCTTCTTTCTTAGAACTGCACGTCTGTGGAATTGTGTTCCGTTTTCCTGCTTTCCGGCTGACTACAATATGGTTGTCTTCAAGTCTAACGTAAATAAGTTCTTTACGAGCCGTTCCATATAAGTTAACAAATTTACCGAATTTTCATTACTAATGATTACTATAATGTCCAATTTCTACTGTACACTCTTTAACCCTTATCCTTGAGTGGCCTCTTGGCCTTGATAATGTGGTGATGCATGTGTAAAAAAAAAGATAAGACACATGTTTAAAGTTAAACGCCTTTTCTGACGCTTTTGTCTAATTCTTATTCAACATCTTTAAAACTTTTAAATCAAACTTTGACCTTTCATAATATATTTTACATCTTTGTCAAATTGTTGATATATGAATATATTTTGTTCGATTATTCATGTTGTTTCGTTTTCAATTACAAAATCTCATTTAGTTAGCACTTGCTATGTTAGACAAAGGAACTAGAAGATCGTGCACACACACAAATTCCAGGTTAGTAGAGAACAAAGAAATCCTATGCCTGACTTTGAAGCACATATTGAGCTCAGAGAACAAAGAAAATATCATGTCGGACTTGTACGCATATATTGACCTCCGATAGAACAAAGAAAGAATTTGTTCATAAAAGCAAGAGGTTCGACGAACAAAGAGAGACACAGAGAGAGACTCACGATCTTTATGTCATTAGCTCATCAACGCCAACCTCACCTTTCACCACCTTGCTCTATAAGTCCGACGTCCGCTGAAGGCAAAATAATAATCAAATATAAACAGTTTTGTTATGAAACCGTCTATGTGTTTGATTGTTTAATGTTTAGAACAAGCTAGAGTGTATATATTTATTAGCAAATAAAAGCGCAACAAATATGATTATATATATATAGGGCCGATAAACAAATAAACCGTTACACTGAAGCCATGATTTGCAGCGTTAATTCCTTATCTGTTACAGATTATACGTCTTATGAATATTATCTTTGGATGATTGTTGTATATTACGACCCTGTACCAGTAAGTAGATATTATGTTAACTAGTATGGATTACAACGAGGTTTACAAAATACATGCTATGATTTGTCTAATTCTTGTTCAAGAACTTTGAAACTTTTCAACAAACGTTGATGTTTTTAGAGTATATTTTACATCTCTGCAAAATTGTTGATATATGAATACATTTTATTTGTTAACTTGTGTATTCTCGTTTTATTCACAAAATGCTGTTAAGTTAGTAATTGCTAACTGGTGACCCATTTATAACATTCGTTTTTTTATCCATATATTTCATTTGCCAATTTAACTACATGCATCTATTAGGCTGGTGTAAAAATAATGTCGTTTTGTTTTAACTTTAAACTATATATATATATATATATATATATATATATATATATATATATATATATATAAACACGACATTATTTTTGCATCAACCTAATATATTAATTGGTAGTGCTGTTCTTGGCATATTTCAAACATTTACTATCGCCAAAATAAACTTTATGAAGTTAGAATCAGCACCACAGTACGATTACTTGGAGTTAGAAGGAACCTGAAAACAATGATAACTAAGGTATTTGATGTGGGCACAAGTTTGGGACCACGGCAGGAAAACACGGAACACTGATTAGGTCTAACAAAGATATATTAACTAAAAAGGTTACAAAGATAGGATAAAGGGTAAGCGGAGCTTACAATCCAGTGACGTCCATTACGATTAGTCATACGTGCTGCGCACTACTAGTACTCCTGCTGATTCTACAGTATTACAATACTGCTCCTTGCGAGTGTTATCTCACATCGAAATTAGTACTGGAAGATTCCATGATGCAGGTAAGTTTCGGCCTGACAACAACATGTCTCGCTACAAAATACATCATCTGAAGCCAGGAGCAGCGCCACCTGAATATCAGATTGAAAAAGATGAAACAGCGAGAGCAACGCGAATGCAACGTGAGTTACATGAAGTAACGCGAATGCAACGTGAGTTACATGAAGTAACGCGAATGCAACGTGAGTTACATGAAGTAACGCGAATGCAACGTGAGTTACATGAAGTAACGCGAATGCAACGTGAGTTACATGAAGTAACGCGAATGCAATGTGAGTTACATGAAGTAACGCGAATGGTATATATTTTTGTAAACAACCATTTGTCCCTATTTACTTACCTCCCTACCAGTCGCATCTTTTTAACTAATCAATAATTATCAAGGC
Source organism: Euprymna scolopes (assembly GCF_053919585.1). Lineage (NCBI taxonomy): Eukaryota > Metazoa > Mollusca > Cephalopoda > Sepiida > Sepiolidae > Euprymna > Euprymna scolopes. The sequence continues at coordinate 10,028,068 of NC_136493.1, forward strand.
CCACAATCTACTTGAGGATGAGAGTTAACGACTTTTTTCCGGAGAATCGGAAACGATTCGTTGAGACTGGGCAGAGTTTTGTTATCTTAAAAGACTGTATAACAAGTATTTGTTTACAGTGAACTTGAAAACGACCGTGTTGTAGTCAGCTGAAAATCAGATTCGCAGTATAAAGTTTCATAGTTCATTGAAATAAACTGTTCTCATTGAAGTTCCATTTAGTTTTGGATAGACAGATCAAGAAAAAAGTATTTTACAGGTGGAGGGGGTACTGCATATTAAATCTCTGTGAAACTATGAAAACAAAGATAAAACAGAGAAAAACTGGTAACCTCTCTTCATCCCGCGCTAGACTTTGAGGGAGGTGACGGTTAACGACACGGACTGATGTGATGGGCGTTCCAAGTTCAAATCCACAAAAATCGCTTTCACTTGTATGTTGACATCCTTTTCGCGGTTCCTCCCGTAAGTACCTGATGTCTTTGTTGAAGAATATACTGATTAGAAAATTATTGGGGAAACCAATGCCAACAATAGAATCTTTATAAAATGATGATGATGATGATGACGATGATGATGACGATAACGATGATGACGACTAGATTTCTATATCAGGTTTGTATTCTATCAAAGCTCAGATGCTTTTAATGTGACGAAAATCCAACACCCGAAAAGGACACTCGGAATTGGTACAAAATATTTGTATTGACTCAGTCTAGAAGGATCTATATTTCAAGCAATAGGGGCTTATACAAGTATTTTCTATTTTAAAATGCTATGCATATATACGACATAATCATGTTGACACACTGATTACCGTTAGAGAACCCAAGTTAAGCGATGTTCAACCTGGCCAGTACTTAAATGAGTGATCATTTGATAAAAGCAGGTTATATATGTGCTCGGAACCTAAAGAGGGATCGGCACCGCCAGGCTATTTTTGAAACAATGCCTTGCCCTCAGAACCCCTGGGGGCGGTTAAGAGACACGTCACGATTATATATATATATATATATATATATATATATATATATATATATATATATATATATATATATAAAATGATCCCCAGTGTGTTATGGTAAACAGCTGACGTTCCATGAAATAAGATTAGAACTTTTGTGAATTTATGAAATCAATCGTTTCAGCAATTGTAAAAAATTAAAGACTAAACGAAAGATCAAAAAAACAACATTTTTATTTTATTTTTCATATAGTTTAAAAACTTATAAGAAACTATATATATATATATATATATATATATATATATATATATATATATATATATATTGTCTTATAATATATAAATATATATATTGT